>NC_090265.1:629716654-630019413 GCF_040414725.1 Anabrus simplex | reverse complement strand
TTATTGGTGTTCATTTAAAGAACTTCAATGTACAGACCTCCTAAACCAGCAGCCGAAATGAATTATATTACTTTTTTGTCCCTGTTTTTCTATCTGGAATTAGTCCTGGTACAATATTTTCTAACCGCTCTCAACCCCAATTATTAAAGTTCTAACCATATCTAAATTCTAAAGACAATAAGGAGAAAACAATTTTATAAAGACAATCGTATACCGATTTCGCCTCTGTGGTGTAGTAGTTAGTGTGATTTGCTGCAATCCCCGCAGGTCCTTTTTCGACTCCCGGCTCTGCCACGAAATTTTGGAAAGTGGCACGAAAACTGGAACAACAACCACTCAGCCTCGGGAGGTCAACTGAGTAGATCTCCACCTCATCCACCCTCGAAGTGGTTTTCCGTGATTTCCCACTTCTCCAAGCAAATGTCGGGATGGTACCTATTTTAAGACCACGGCTACTTTCTTCCCTCTTCCTTGTCTATCCTTTCCAATCTTCCCATCCCTCTACAAGGTCCCTGTTCAGCATAGCATGTGAGGTGGCCTGGGTGAGGTACTGGCCTTCTTCCACAGTTGTATCCCCTGACCGAAAGTTTCGCGCTACTGGATACTGCCCTTGAGGCGGTAGAGGTGGGATCCCTCGCTGAGCCCGATGGAAAACCAACCCTGGAGGAGAAACGGATTAAGAAAGGAAGAAAGAAATGTAAAAAGAAAAGCTTGCATCGGAACTCCAACACATTGTCTCATTTAAATAAACACACGATTGGTTACGGATAAGAATCCGACCTAATCTCTTAGAATACCGTTCGTGATTGTTGCGCAGTCAGCTGGCACGATCTGCTTTATAACATCTTGTGGAGATGACAAGATTCACCGTGCGATGGTGGTGTAATGGTGAGCATAGTTGCCTTCCAAGCAGTTGATCCGGGTTCGATTCCCGGCCATCGCATGTAATTTTGAAAGACTTTAATGTGTGTGATGTATATTTATTGGTGTTCATTTAAAGAACTTCAATGTACAGACCTCCTAAACCAGCAGTCGAAATGAATTATATTACTTTTTTGTCCCTATTTTTCTATCTGGAATTATTCCTGGTACAATATTTCCTAACCGCTCTCAACCCCAATTTTTAAAGGTCTAACCATATCTAAATTCTAAAGACAATAAGGAGAAAACAATTTTATAAAGACAATCGTATACCGATTTCGCCTCTCTGGTGTAGTAGTTAGTGAGATTTGCTGCAATCCCCGGAGGTCCGGGTTCGACTCCCGGCTCTGCCACGAAATTTTGGAAAGTGGCACGAAAACTGGAACATCAACCACTCAGCCTAGGGAGGTCAACTGAGTAGATTTCCACTTCATCCATCCTCGAAGTGGTTTTCCGTGATTTCCCACTTCTCCAAGCAAATGTCGGGATGGTACCTATTTTAAGACCACGGCTACTTTCTTCCCTCTTCCTTGTCTATCCTTTCCAATCTTCCCATCCCTCCACAAGGTCCCTGTTCAGCACAGCATGTGAGGTGGCCTGGGTGAGGTACTGGCCTTCTTCCACAGTTGTATCCCCTGACCAAAAGTTTCGCGCTACTGGATACTGCCCTTGGGGCGGTAGAGGTGGGATCCCTCGCTGAGTCCGATGGAAAACCAACCCCGGAGGAGAAACGGATTAAGAAGGGAAGAAAGAAATGTAAAAAGAAAAACTTGCATCGGAACTCCAACACATTGTCTCAGTTAAATAAACACACGATTCGTTACGCTGAGTCCGATGGAAAACCAACCCCGGAGGAGAAACGGATTAAGAAGGGAAGAAAGAAATGTAAAAAGAAAAACTTGCATCGGAACTCCAACACATTGTCTCAGTTAAATAAACACACGATTCGTTACGGATAAGAATCCGACCTAATCTCTTAGAATACCGTTCGTGATTGTTGCGCAGTCACCTGGCACGATCTCCTTTATAACATCTTGTGGAGATGACAACATTCACCGTGCGATGGTGGTGTAATGGTGAGCATAGTTGCCTTCCAAGCAGTTGATCCGGGTTCGATTCCCGGCCATCGCACTGATTTTGAAAGACTTAGCGTGTGTTATGTATGTTTATTGGTGTTCATTTAAAGAACTTCAATGTCCAGAGCTCTTTATCCGGCAGTTATAATTAATCCAATTAATTCTTGTTCCTATTTTTGTATCTAGAATTAGTCCTGGATCAATATTTTTCCAGCCGGGCTGTGTGGCTCGGACGGTTGAGGTGCTGGCCTTGTGACCCCAACGTGGCAGACTCGTTCCTGACTCTGTCCGGTGGTATTTGAAGGTGCTCAAATACGTCTGCTTCGTGTCGGTAGACTTACTGGCACGTAAAAGAACTCCTGCTGGACTAAATTCCGGCACCTCGGCATCTCCGAAAATCATAATAGTAGTTAGCGGGATGTAAAGCAAATAAAATTATTATTATTATTATTATTATTATTATTATTATTATTATTATTATTATTATTATTATTATTATTATTATTTCATCATCATCTTCTTCTTCTTCTTCTTCTTCTTCTTCGAATAACCCTTTTGAGGGCACGATAAATCAATTTTGGTTACTTTTCTTTGCATTTAACTTTCTTCGATTCCGAACTTCCTTCATTTTCTGAGAATTATTTTCCTTTTTCCTCTTCAGTCCTTTTATCCAGTTGTTAATTTCTTTCTCTCCTGAAATCCTACCTTTCGTGTTACTTCTCTGAAACGTGTTCTGTTTTCTATCGTATCTATTTTAATTCCAGCGTTTTTCGTATCCTTTTCAATTTTAATGAACCAACTTGGCTTGGATTTGCAACTGTTCAATAAGTTGAAGATTTGTTCAGTTAGTCTATTGTTATTCATTCTATAAGTGTGTCCAAAAAAACTGTCGTTTTTCTTTTCCTCATTAAAGTTGTCAGTTTTTCAACTTTTAAACATAGCTCTATGTTTGATCGTAGTCTGAATTCGGCATTGTTGTTTCTTATAGGTCCTAGTATTTTTCTCAAAATTCTTCTTTCAACTTTTGCTAGTTTTTCAAGATCTCAAATTCTTGTACGTTTAAGAGCTTCTGCTGCATATAAAGTTTCTGGCCGGGCCACTGTTTGATAATGTCTTAATTTTAAGTTCCAGGATAGGGATTTCTTATTGTATACATTTTTTATCATATTAAACATCCTTTCCGTTTTGTTTACTCTTGTAGGCCTATCTATAGCTACCTTTTCTTTTTTGTTGTATGTTATCCATTCTCCCAGGTATTTAAAGCAATCTGTCCAAGATGTTATGTGATTGTTAATTGTGATATTTTGAGGGGCATTAATGACATTTCTCATGAACTTTGTTTTTCAAATGATACTTCCAATTATTATTATTATTATTATTATTATTATTATTATTATTATTATTATTATTATTATTATTATACCGGGCGGTACACCTCCACGCCGCTAATTTAAAATTTGCGCCTGTTGAAACTCCTCTGCTGGAGGAAGTCTGAACTTTATCTACGCTATTAATTCTCTACTTTCTCAGAAGATGTCACCACGTGGAAAATTTTGAGTTTTCGAACTGTGTCATTTTTGATGTGTTTTTGTTTCACTTGAAGTAAGAAGTATGAACTTTCTCTTCTAGAGGACACTACTGAAGATCAACAATAGTGCACCCTAGTGCGAAGTCAAAGAACTATTTTGTTGGAGAAATTTTTATTTCAAATGTTTGTCTTTGCTAAAAAAATTTTCAGTTATTGTTTAAGTTGCTGTATACCCCTCTCTTTCCCCTTGTTTTGCATTTAACCAATCCCGAATTTCTGTTATTAATTTCTGACCAATCATAGGTATCTTCCCCCAACTTGAATATGTTGCTGTATCCTACCCAATAAAAAGTTTGTGGGAGGGTGTTCTTATTCCCCTAACGCCTAGAACCTTCCGCGAGAGGATATAAACTGCTGATTTTAGGGTCTCCGGGCCACTTCTGTTCCATCTTTCAGTGTATTAAGTACATTGCAGGAGGCGGGAAGCGCCTCTTTCCTCGGCAGCGGCCAGCAACAAGGTAATGGCCGATTAATAACTTCTTTCTTTGCTAGCTCAGCAGTTTAACTCTCGGGGCGGGTTCTAAGCGTTCCACCATGTAACCTTTTCCTGAATGTAACTACTCCTTTCATATATTCTCTTTTAAAGCTACATACTGGGATAGAGAGTGCTAACCCTCTCGAGCTCCCACTCATATTGTTTTGAGGTGAACTTATTTTTCTCAACCTATTCTTCGTTAATGTAAAACAAATTGTTCTCTTCTTAAGTCACCTCTTTAGTATGGGATTAGCCCTTGTATTAACGGCCTAGTGCCAAGTAGGTCTTAATCAAAGTGTATTAGGAGTGCAAGTTCGCCTCCTCTCAAATTGTTATTTTAGAGGTCATTTAATTAACCTCCTTTGCATTTAATAGACCTCAGTAGATTGGGTATTTTACCCCTGTGTTTATGTCCGTTGAGGACAACTTGAAGGTGGAGTTTGGTGTGGCCTGGGAGAGGCTTAAATTTGAGAGCGAGTGGCTCTTTTGAAAATTGAGTGTTGTATGCCTCGTGGAAGCTTTTCAGTGTAATTTGGAGCTAGGGCTCCTAGGCATGAATGGAGTTTTCTGCCCCTCTGTTGAAACTGTGTTTGGAGGTAAAACTGCGCTGATTGCCCAAGCATTGTGTTTTTAGGGCTCGAAGCCCAAATCCTGTAAATATTGTAACTACCCTTTGACTTGCTACTTTGTACCTGCCATGCTTGTTATTTCTTTGTTTTTGAAAAGAAAATATAACCTGGTTAAATTTTAATTAATTTTACTTTAGTAGCTTGAGACCCGTTCACCACCCCGCACCTTCTTTCACGCATAACTACCACAAAAATACGGTAACAAGTGGTAGCAGAGCGTGGTTGAATGGGTCTCAATTTAGCCCCTTTTGACGGCTAAACATTGTTTTGTTCCGAACTCTAACTATTTTCCCAGTTGCTGGAATCTTTTGAGTTTTTCAAAATTGTTCTGTCACCATGCCCGGCCCTCGCGATGTTCTCCATCTTAACTATTTGCGCAAGGAGGAGTTGATCTATGAATTGACTATTAGAAATGTACAATCTGGAGGCACGGTTGCAGTAGACACAAACACGCTTAGAGAGTCCCTAGATTTGCCCATTTCCATCCCCAATTTGGGAGAGAAAGAAATTGACGACTCTCTTTCCACGATCACGGAGAATATTACTGGGCTAGCTTCTGTAGTTAGTTTTTTTGATGAAAATGATCCTTCTCCTAATCAAATTAAGCGTGTGCAAGCTAGGCTGTTTCATTTTTCCAATAGAGTTAACGATCTGTTGTCTCTAAAGTTGAATGACGTTCAGAAGAAGGAAGCTAGTACGCTGCTCGAAAATATGTCTGAATTATCTAGCAAGGTCACTCAATTGTTAACAGGGGAGGTTCCTCCCAAAAGCGATCTACCCACCACAGTGAATGTACGTAGCGAGGAAGAGCCTCATAAGGGAGAAGTCAATAGGATAACCGTTGCTGCTCAAACTATCTCTGCCCCATTGGACAACGAATCTGAACGCCGTTCATCTTTGAGTAACATCCGTTCGGAATTAACTTCCTTGCCATTGAAACCTTTACCTACTATGTCACCCGGGTTTAGCAGCTTGCCTCACCCATTGGCAATGTTGCTCAGAGGTATCTCTAAGTTTTCGGTTAATACCACCAGTGAAGTAATTTCATTTTTAAGATTTCTGGTTGAATTTCAGGATCATGCCCTTGTGTTTTCTCTTTCTCCATGTCAAATTTTGCAAATTATCTATCCTTATGCAATTGGTATTCTTTCTGACAAAATAGTAAGAGCCATAGCCGAACAGTCATCTATTGAAGATTTTCATGCACACTTGCTTGCAAATTTTATTCCCGCCCGCGCGAGGTCTTCTCTGATTCAGAAGTACTATTATCGTGTACAGCGATTGGATGAGAACTTGGCTGATTTCATACAAGACATTAAGTTTTATACTAGGGTGTTTGCTCTTCACTTCCCTGAGGATCAAATTGTACAAGCTATTGTGGAAGGTATTTCACCATCTTATAGGTCATACTTGTGTTTCGCGGCGTGCCCGCAAACTTTCTCTGAACTTGAAGCGTTGGCCGTCTCAGCGGAAGGAGTTAGGTACGCCGATTCTTTGCGTGTGGCAAAAGAACCCCCTCCTTCGTTTAGTAATACTCGGCCTCCACCTCGCCGACCAGTCACACCCCGTAAATGTTATGCTTGCGGGTCGCCTGACCATCTTCGCAATAAATGTCCATTGGTCAAAACTAGTAGGGCAAATAATGGAGCTGGTTCAGCACAAGGCTGTTTTAAATGTGGGGCTTTCTCACATATCGCCAAGAATTGCCCAAACTCGAATAGCACCCCCTCCTGCTCAACTTCTGGTGCAAATTCTACCTATGCCAATAATAAAAAGTGACTAGTGGCTTCGGCTGAGTCGACTAATCCATCTTCCCGAGACTCAGCCCCTGGTAAACAGGTTGTAAATTCAGGGAACGAGCAATTTTCAAATTTATCTTTTGAAGGTCCCAAAGAGTGTCTTAGGATTGCGGCGGATTCCCCCGCACCTGTTCCTTTTCTTAAGATTGAGTTAAATAACGAGCCTATAACAGCTCTCTTAGACTCAGGCAGTGTTTGTTCGATTATTTCGGCTGAATGGTATTCTAAATTGAAATCTGTTTGTAAACTACCTGACTATGTCTCATCTCCTGTTCAATATGTTTCGGCTAATTCATCCCCATTAGAAATTCTAGGTTCCTTATTGGTCAAAATTCGTATTTTTAAATTCACTTGGAAAGTTAAATTGTTTGTGGCCAAGCTCTTGTCTTGCCCCATTATATTGGGAGCGGACTTTATTTTTCACACTGGTCTTGTGCTCGATCTTCAGAGTAGGTCTTGCACTTTCAAATTTGCCTCTAATTGTAGCATCCCTTCATTAAAGTGTAATTCTGCATCATGTTCTTCTATTTCGCCTACCCAGGATGAGATGTTGTTAGATCTTAGACATCTACCTGAGGAGAAGGCTGATAGTATTCGTAAGCTGTGTCAGTCGTTTCCAGAGGTGTTCTCTGATACTCTTGGTGTTACTGACCTTATTGAATACAAAATTGAGGTCACTGATTCGATTCCTGTCCGTCTTCCACCGTATAGGCTATCTCCACCTAAAATGAAGGCTCTGAAAGAAATTATCGATCAGATGTTGAAGGATGGTATTATTAGGCCCTCTAAGTCGGCGTATTCTTCGCCTATTTTTCTACTTCCGAAACCCCAAGGAGGCTTCAGGCCTGTAATTGATTACAGGGCTCTCAATCGGAAGGTGGTGTTACAATCTGTGCCCCTTCCCGACCTTCATTCTTGTTTTTCATGGTTTCGTAAGGCCAAGTTCTTTACTATCTTGGACTTGAATCAGGCCTATAATCAAATTCCCCTTGCCGAAGAGTCTAAACACCTTACAGCGTTTGCCACGGACTGGAATTTATATGAATACAACCGCGTGCCTTTCGGGCTCCCCACGGGAGCAGCTGTACTCACTAGGCTGCTAGATAGGGTCTTCTCCGACATCAAATTTGAGTACGTATATCACTACTTGGATGATGTCGTCGTATTTTCAGAGACTTTTGAAGAGCATCTAGATCATCTGCGAGAAGTTCTCGATCGCCTTCGTAAAGCTGGGTTAACTGTTAAGTTGTCCAAGGTTGCCTTTGCTAAGCCCTCTATGTCTTTCCTAGGGCATATTGTGTCACCTGATGGTGTAGCTGTCGATCATTCTAGAACACAGGCCATCCGTGATTTTAAACCTCCCAAGGACATCAAAGGCATCGCCAGGTTTATTGGTATGGTGAATTTCTTCAGGAAGTTTATTCCTAACTTCGCTAATAGAGCGGCGCCCTTAAACCTTCTTCGTAGGAAAGGCATCAAATTCGAGTGGGGACCTTCTCAACAAACCGCTTTTGAAGACCTTAAATTAGCTCTTTGTAATGCCCCTGTACTTGCTATGCCTGATTTCTCGAAGAAATTCATCGTCCAAACCGACGCGTCGTCGTCAGCAGTAGCGGCAGTCCTTCTTCAGGAGACTGAACTAGGGAGGCGACCCATCGCCTATGCATCTAGGACCTTGTCGGCTCAAGAAGCCAAGTATTCCGTATATGAGCTCGAAGGTTTGGCAGTCTTATTCGCCTTAGAGAAGTTCCGTCTCTATCTGGAACATGTTAAATTCGACCTGGAGACAGATAATCAAGCCTTAAGCTGGGTCTTAGGTAGGCCGCGTCGTACTGGTCGTATAGCCCGTTGGGCCATCCGTATTTCTGCCTTCCAGTTTGATGTTAGACATATCAGAGGTACCGAAAATATTGTCGCTGATGGACTCAGCCGTATGTTTTCAAACGACGTTGAGAACCATGAACCGGTCGACAGTTCATCACCTCCCGAGTCCACACCATCTGATGTTAATGCCATCCTAACAGATGCTCCCATGCTCTTTAGGGATATCGAGAAATACCAACGTGAAGATCCGACGCTGGCTCCGATAATGGAAACCCTTTCTTCTGGGGAACATGTTGTCCCTTATGTTCTGAGGAATGGTGTTTTATGTTGCCCATCGAGGCATGATAAGATGATGAAAGTTGTCGTTCCAGCTGTTCTTGTACCTATGATCTTCAAGTATTATCATGAGACCCCATTAGGAGGACATCTTGGTATCTTTAAAACTCGTGAAAAGATTCGTGAAATGTTCATCTGGAAAGGTATGGACGGTGAAATCCGTGAACTTGTAAAAGCTTGTAAATCTTGTTTGCTCAGTAAACCCACCATGTCCACCAAGGTAGGCCTTTTGTCTTCGCATCAAGCGTCGCGCCCCATGGAACGCCTGTATATTGATTATGTAGGACCCTTCCCCCAGTCGAAGGGAAATGCCAACAAATTCATCTTTGTATGTGTAGATGGTTTTACAAGATTTTCTTGGTTATTTCCGACTAAGCTGGCTACCGCTCAGTCCACCATTACTTGCCTAAATTCTATTTTTGCTTCTTTTGGTCCGTGCCAATATATTGTATCTGATAATGCTAAGGCTTTTACATCTAATTTATTTCGTAAATTCTGTTTTGACTTATCCATCTCTCATGTAACTACTTCTGCTTATTACCCTCAACCATCTCTGGCTGAACGGGTTAATCGTAATCTCAGGTCCGCACTTATTGCCTATCATCATGAAGATCATTCCAGGTGGGACACGTCCCTGCATTGGTTAGCTTTTGCTTTGAATTCGGCGGTTCATGAATCACATAAATTTACTCCAGCTTCTTTGATGTTCAAATTTGTTCCCAACACGCCGCTCTCTAACCTCTGGTCTCTGAGTGACATTCTACCCGAGACAATAGATCCGGATAATATTAAAGATCTTTGGAAGAAGGCTAAAGCCAATCTTAAGATATCTCATGAAAAGGTTAGGGAAAGGTATGATCGTGGACGGAGACCCACCACTTTGAATGTAGGTGACCAGGTGATGGTCAAGAACTTTGTTCCCGCGGGCAAGCTTGGGTACAACTGGGGAGAATGACCAGTACCTCGCCCAGGCGGCCTCACCTGCTATGCTGAACAGGGGCCTTGTGGAGGGATGGGAAGATCGGATGGGATAGGCAAGGAAGAGGGAAGGAAGCGGCCGTGGCCTTAAGTTAGGTACCATCCCGGCATTCGCCTGGAGGTGAAGTGGGAAACCACGGAAAACCACTTCGAGGATGGCTGAGGTGGGAATCGAACCCACCTCTACTCAGTTGACCTCCCGAGGCTGAGTGGACCCCGTTCCAGCCCGCGTACCACTTTTCAAATTTCGTGGCAGAGCCGGGAATCGAAGCCTGACCTCCGGGGATGGCAGCTAATCACGCTAACCACTACACCACAGAGGCGGCCTTACTTCGATATTTACCAGAGCTAATTCACAAGCACTCAGACCACAGAAAACGTCACGTCCTACGTTATGTTAGGAAATGAGTTCGCTAAAAGCTTCAACGCAATCGCATCTGCTGTACATCATCAAGTGCATGCGGATTTGGAAAGTATTACCAACATACGATTGTTTCTCAATGGATGTGGCGGTCAAGAAAAAATGACTATCGTCGGATTGCTGATGCATTGGTTCTTATGGAGTCTCCAATATACGTCCAAAGGATAGAAATGTGGTTCCCTATCGTCGTCCATTTATTCATCCCCCATGATAGAGCCTTCGGAAACGTAGAGAGGAAGTTTGAGGACATAAGCATGCCTGAAAACCCAAAGGTCTACACCAACATAGGCGTAAAAAAAAAAAAAAGTCTTATCGTTGGGGGTCCGCCTCTGTGGTGTAGTGGTGTAGTGGTTAGTGTGATTAGCTGCCATCCCCGGAGGTCGGGGTTCGCTTCCCGGCTCTGCCACGCAATTTGAAAAGTGGTACGATGACTGGAACGGGGTCCACTGAGGTCAACTGATTAGAGGGGGGTTCGATTCCCGTCTCAGCCATCCTCGAAGTGATTTTTCCTGGTTTCCCACTTCTCCTCCAGGCAAATGCCGGGATAGTACCTAACTATAAGCCACCGCCGCTTTCTTCCCTTTTCCTTGACTATCCCTTCCAATATTCCTATCCACCCACAAGGCCCCTAGTCAGCATATCAGGCGGGGCCGCCTGGGCGAGGTACTGGTCCTCCATTCCAGTTGTGTCCCCGACCCAAAAGCCTCACTCTTCAGGACAATGCCATATTTTTTTTCTTTCTTGCTATTTGCTTTACTTCGCACCGACACAGATAGGTCTTGTGGCGACGATGGGACAGGAAAGCCCTAGGAATGGGAAGGAAGCGGCCGTGGTCTTAATTTTTTTTTTTGCTAGGGGCTTTACGTCGCACCGACACAGATAGGTCTTATGGCGACGATGGGATAGGAAAGGCCTAGGATTTGGAAGGAAGCGGCCGTGGCCTTAATTAAGGTACAGTCCCAGCATTTGCCTGGTGTGAAAATGGGGAACCACGGAAAACCATCTTCAGGGCTGCCGACAGTGGGGTTCGAACTCACTATCTCCCGGATGCGAGCTCACAGCTGTACGCCCCTAACCGCACGGCCAACTCGCCCGGTGACACTGCCCTTGAGGAACTAGAGTGGGATCCCTCGCTTCGAGGGAAAAATCCAACCCCGGACTGTAAACGGATAGAAACGAAGAAAGTAAATTTTTTACACATCGTCTCTCCTAAATAAGCACACGATTCGTTACGGATAAGATTCCGAGCTACAGAGAGTACGTGATTGTTGCGCAGTCAGATGGCACGATCTGCTTTATAACATCTTGTGGAGATGGCAACATTCCCCGTGCGATGGTGGTGTAATGGTGAGCATAGTTGCCTTCCAAGCAGTTGATCCGGGTTCGATTCCCGGCCATCGCATGTGATTTTGAAAGACTTTAATGTGTGTGATGTATGTTTATTGGTGTTCATTTAAAGAACTTCAATGTACAGACCTAAACCAGCAGTCGAAATGAATTATATTACTTTTCTGTCCCTATTTTTCTACCTGGAATTAGTCCTGGTACAATATTTCCTAACCGCTCTCAATCCCAGTTTTTGAAGTTCTAACCATATATAAATTCTAAAGACAATAAGGAGAAAACAATTTTATAAAGACAATCGCATACCGATTTCGCCTCTGTGGTGTAGTAGTTAGTGTGATTTGCTGCAATCCCCGGAGGTCCTTTTTCGACTCCCGGCTCTGCCACGAAATTTTGGAAAGTGGCACGAAAACTGGAACATCAACCACTCAGCCTCGGGAGGTCAACTGAGTAGATTTCCACTTCATCCATCCTCGAAGTGGTTTTCCGTGATTTCCCACTTCTCCAAGCAAATGTCGGGATGGTACCTATTTTAAGACCACGGCTACTTTCTTCCCTCTTCCTTGTCTATCCTTTCCAATCTTCCCATCCCTCTACAAGGTCCCTGTTCAGCACAGCATGTGAGGTGGCCTGGGTGAGGTACTGGCCTTCTTCCACAGTTGTATCCCCTGACCGAAAGTTTCGCGCTACTGGATACTGCCCTTGAGACGGTAGAGGTGAGATCCCTCGCTGAGTCCGATGGAAAACCAACCCTGGAGGAGAAACGGATTAAGAAAGGAAGAAAGAAATGTAAAAAGAAAAACTTGCATCGGAACTCCAACACATTGTCTCATTTAAATAAACACACGATTGGTTACGGATAAGAATCCGACCTAATCTCTTAGAATATCGTTCGTGATTGTTGCGCAGTCAGCTGGCACGATCTGTTTTATAACATCTTGTGAAGATGACACGATTCACCGTGCGATGGTGGTGTAATGGTGAGCATAGTTGCCTTCCAAGCAGTTGGTCCGGGTTCGATTGCCATCGCACTGATTTTGAAAGACTTAACGTGTGTGATGTATGCTTTTTGGTGCTCTTTTAAAGAACTTCAATGTCCAGAGCTCTTAATCTGGCAGTTATAATTAATCCAATTAATTCTTGTTCCTATTTTTGTATCTAGAATTAGTTCTGGATCAATATTTTTCCAGCCGGGCTGAGTGGCTCGGACGGTTGAGGTGCTGGGCTTCTGACCCCAACGTGGCAGACTCGTTCCTGACTCTGTCCGGTGGTATTTGAAGGTGCTCAAATACGTCTGCCTCCTGTCGGTAGATTTACTGGCACGTAAAAGAACTGCTGGACTAAATTCCGGCACCTCGGCATCTCCGAAAATCATAATAGTAGTTAGCGGGACGTAAAGCAATTATTTATTATTATTATTATTGTTATTATTATTATTTCCCAACCTTTACATTTGAAGTACCATCTCTTACGTCCAATATTTTCAAAGTACCAACAATATCTAAATTGTAAAGACAATAAAGTAAAACAATTTTGAGAAGGCAATAAGTTTCTGAGGGAGCCTCCGTGGCTGAGACGGCAGCGCGCCGGCCTCTCACCGCTGGATACCGTGGTTCAAATCCCGGTCACTCGATATGAGTTTTGTGCTGGACAAAGTGGAGGCAGGACAGGTTTTTCTCCGGGTACTCCGGTTTTCATTCCAGCAACACTCTCCATTAACATTTAATTTCATCTATCAGTCATTTATCGTTGCCCCAGAGGAGTGCGACAGACCTCGGCAGCCGGCACATTTCATATCCTCGCCGTTAGTTCGGGGCTTCATTCTCCTGACCGTCGAATGACTGGAAACAGGCTGTGGATTTTCAATTTTTTGTGGGGCTGCGTGGCTGAGGCGGTAAAGGCATGGTCGGTTCACCCGAAAGGACGTGGGTTCGATTCTCCGTCAGGAAGTCGAAACAATTACAACCGAGATCTCCACTTCCGGAGGTGCGTATGGCCCTGATGTTCACTCAACGTACACCAAAAATAAGTATCAGATTAGTTCCTGGGGACAAAGGCGGCCGCATGTAGAGCTAACCACTCTACCCCATTAAGTGCCGAGGTTACGGATAGTGGAAGAAAGAAATGTAATAAGGAGAGCTTACAACTGAAGTCTAACATATTGCCTCAGTTAAATAAACACACGATTCCTTACGGATAAGAATCCTAGGGGTCGATGACCTTCGACGTTAGGCTCCTTAAAACAACAGGCATCATCATCATCATCATCACGGATAAGAATCCGACCTAATCTCTTACAGTATGTGGTTGTTGCCCAGTCAGCTGGCATGATCTGCTTTTATCTTGTGGAGATGACAGCAGTCACCGTGCCTTCAAGGGTCTTCATGGTCTGTACGGAGATTGCTTTGGTAATAGTATTCTCAGTCCTGCTCTGTGAGGTTGTAGTGAATGTGATTAGCTGCCACCTCGGAAGCTCGGGTACGATTCCCGGCTGTGCTACTAAATTTGAATAGTGGTACGAAGACTGGAATGTGGTCCTCGGGAGGTCAATTGAGTAGAGGAGGGGGAGAGCTGTTCGATTCTCTCCTCAGCCATCTCTGAAGTGGTTTTCAGTGGTTTCCCTCTTCTTCTCCAGGGAAATGCCGGGATGGTGCCCAACTTAAGGCCACGACCGCTTTCTTTCCTTTTCCTTGACTTCCCCTTCCAATCTTTCCATCCCGCACAAGGCCCCTGTTCCGCATAGCAGGTGAGGCCACAAATTTACGTCCTTTTAAAACACACCCAAGTAAACAAATGCGTACCCGGATACCCATCATACAATGTTAAATACTTGATCATTGCTCACATACTTCACTGTCTTCTTCTTCATTTTAAGATAAAAATAATGTGTATTGAAATGTTGGTATACATTTGAAGAAGGCGGCGATCGAGACTCTTACCTACCCAAGTATCGTGAACTATTTAAATGCACAGTACCTTGTGTCACTAAAGTTTTTGAACTATTTAAATGTACCTCCTGTCACTGAAGTCTATCTGAAATACGTTCACAACGCTATATACATTATCGAACTACCGTTGGTTGGCCGCGTAATCTTTAAGTCCATTCAAATTACTGTACCGACTGGAGGAATGAAGTACAGTCTACTCCCCCTGGCCATACAAATGAAGAATACTTCAATCAATCAATCAATCAATCAATCAATCAATCAATCAATCAATCAATCAATCAATCAATCAATCAATCAATCAATCAATCAATCAATCAATCAATCAATCAATCAATCAATCAATCAATCAATCAATCAATCAATCAATCAATCAATCAATCAATCAATCAATCAATCAATCAATCAATCAATCAATCAATCCTTATCTGCATTTAGAGCAATTGCCCAGGTGCCAGATTCCCTGCGCCTGTGCATTGTTTGACTGTGGCAGTGTTATTCATTTATTTAAACACGAATTCCATTCTTCTATGCCGTAAATCCACAAACTTAGAAATGATTGTATCGTCTAAGTTAGGCATATTATAAATGCGGTCTTTGACAGTAGAAATCATTGCCAGACCAGACAGTCGTTCTTCGGTCATTGTATTGCGTAGAAATGTTTTAATACGAGCCAGTGCTGAGAAACAACGTTCTGCGTCGCCTGTGGACATGGATGTTGTCACAATTATCCTGACAAGCTTCAGCGTTTCTTTCAACGTTCATTTGAGATTATTTTCTAATAAAAGCGAGAAGTGCTAGAGATCCTTTGACTTGCCTGAAATCTGTCCGTTTATAAATCACTTCTAATTCCGTCTTTAGCCTTTCTTTCTACAACACTGGATAATGTAACACAGTAGCATTTAATAAATTTTCTGGAAAGTTTGTAGAGAATTCAT
This sequence comes from Anabrus simplex, assembly GCF_040414725.1. Taxonomy (NCBI): domain Eukaryota; kingdom Metazoa; phylum Arthropoda; class Insecta; order Orthoptera; family Tettigoniidae; genus Anabrus; species Anabrus simplex. The sequence continues at coordinate 630,004,139 of NC_090265.1, read as the reverse complement.
CAAATGAATTGAAGTACAGTAGTGTTGCAGCTTCAATATACCCAGAAAATGCAAACCTATCATGCACCTGGTTCATTACAACGTCACAGACTTCTTTTGCTGCAATGGTCCTTGTGTCACTTACTCTACGTCTTTTATCGGAATTATTGTAGTCCATGAGATCACATGCAGTTGTATCTATTTCTTCACACTGTTATGCTACACACGTTGCGGAGTCTGAAATAGCTTTTTTTATTTTTTACTTGGACTGAATCTGGTTCGCTTTTTTGTAGCTGATTGTACAGTGTGTCAACATGCGGCATTAATTTATGAAAAACAGAAAACCAGAACATGAATATGTATCCTCAAGAGCACGGCGCAGTCCACTGGCTTCTCTTACGCTAATAAACGTTTTACCTTCTTCTTCTGTTCTACGAAAGCACTCAATCGGTTTCTCTATATTCTCGTAAACTACATTTACCGTACGAATGTTGTAGTTCCAACGAGTAGTGATTGCCCTTTTCCATGTTTTCCCATTATCACACGAGGTAAATGCTGGGGCTGTACCTTAATTAAGGCCACGGCCGCTTCCTTTCCATTCCTAGGCCTTTCCTGTCCCATCATCGCCATAAGACCTATCTGTGTTGGTGCGACCTAAAGCAAATAGCAAAATAAAAAAAATAAAAAAGTGATTGTCCGAGGAAGTCTAGTCTTCATTATTTCATTCAAGAGGTCACTTTTGTGAGAAGAGTTGGAAGATAAAGTTGGGATTGCAGACAGGTTACAGAAAAATAATTTGACTTGGGGACTGTACGAGCAAGCTTTCTGCATTGTCAAATTCAGTTGGTGTATGAAATGCGCATTAGGATAGTGTACTTTTAATTTCGCCTGCACACCCACTGTCCTTCCGCTCATTGCGCTGGCTCCGCCATAACTCGGACAAATAAGTTTATGTGGTGTGCCCTTTAATATGGGATTCATTAGCTCTAACAGACATTGACCCTATCCATCCGCTGTTCTGACGGTTGGATTCATGAACCCCCAAAACATTTCATGGACGTGACCCTCTAATCTCTAATGCATATCGATAAACAAGCACCAATTGACATTAGTTTGAAACATTCGTTGTTTCATCTGCTTCTATTGCAACGAATTGGGATTCCCCAATTTCTGAAGGAATTTGTTCCCTATACGCGTTCAACATCATTAGATGACAGTTCCCCACACTGACACTTCCACATACTTCCAAATATACTGACACTTCCCCGCAGCTCTTGGACGCGGCTGCCTGATTAATGACTCAGAAATAATCTCGACTGACAATTCCACACAAATTCCCGCCCCCTAAAACTACCTCTCGCCGCCACAAATAAAAAATTATTTATAGATTATTACTAGTCTATACTGTACTAATCATAATATATCTATACTAATAAAGCAGTTGTAAAGCGCGTGTATGTGTCCGGCTTATCTCGAAAACGGCTACTTATAACTACGCCCAAACTATACTTTAAAATGTATATACAATGTTTAAACCAAATGTATATTTTATTCAACTGATGTGAACGAGCGCAGCGAGTGGTGTAATTTCCATCAAAATAAAATAAAATAAAATAAATGTAAAGAATCTGATTTACATCACACACTATCCAGGCTGTGGACTGGCAAAATGATGACAGAGTTCAGCATTTTGGTGTTGTTATCATTTTGGCGTGTTTAAAAATCAGCTTTTTTTGCTCCGTCATTTTTTTGTGTATTTTTGTATTTTTGGTTTTGGTCCAATTTTCTTCAAATAATAATTATTAACCTACTCCATTTTCTATCAATAGGCTTACCTTCAGAAAACTTTTCATTTTTTCGAATTTTTCTGGATTTTCTCAATCCATCCCTCTAGTTTGACATATTTTCGTCTTTTTTCCCCTTTCCATGTTGAGCTCGGCTTTCAGAAATGCGCAGTTTTTTCTCAGTTTTCGTCTTCAACACTACGACAATCCCTTTTAATTTGGGGTGAGGTCTCCCAACACGATTGTTGAGTCGGTTGTTCCAGCCCTCAACAACGTTCGTTGTCTTGTGCCGTGCTTGGGGGCAATTCCACATCTCGATTGGAATGTTTTGGTTGTCTAGTCAGTTTTCAACAAAGTAGCCAAAAAACTGACTAAGTTTGGAACTTTCTGGAACTTGAGAGTGCATTTCCACCCCCCCCCCCCCCATCGAGCATATCTTCAGGCTTTAAAAACAAGTGGTGCGCACATACGGACATGAAGGCTGATTTCGCTATTCTCTCAGTACTCCAACGACAATCCGACATCCTGTACTTTTTTCCATAAGCATTTTCCTATGTGAAAATGGCAACCATGTATTTTTATTGTTGGAAATACTTCTTGGAGAGAAGAGATGACAGCAGTTTCAAAATCCACGTTTATATTTTCTGGTCTCCACTCCGGAACAGCCTGGAGGAGGAGTCTGAACAGTCTCGTATACGTTTGCTTCTTCTTGTTTGGTAGAAGGGCGAATGCGATAGGACATATTTCTGTCTCATCATTGCTACTCCCAAAATGGGCGTGAATGGTATATATTTGACTAAACTGCTTGCTAGTACTCTTTAAAGTGCCATCCATGAAAAATGGCTGAAACACTTAAAGTTTTTTTTCCTCTGTTGTCGCAAAAAGATATTCTATCTTCATTTCCGTCGTCAGCCAAAAGGAAAGACGAACCGTCAATCATAGTAACGCATCGTTATCAAAAACTCAATTTTATCTGTGTCCCGGCTCTTTTCCGTTTCCCTGGGCATTGTTTCGGTGTCGATACAGTGACCTTATCATAGACTCTGTCTTAGGCATATTTAATGAAATATTGTTAATATTTAATAAAACTCTCTCTCGGTAAAATTCCCAAAAAGCTACTTTTTACTTTTTTGCTGAAACTTTCTAAAATACCCCCAGATTTTAAAAATTATATTTTTTTCACGAACACATCAGGAAATCAGGGATAAATTGGCTTTTTAAATCATTGTTACATGGGTATTCAAATTGTGCGGAGTTGTATTCTGAACAAGAATATAGAATAAACATCGGAAAAAATTTGGGAAAAAGTGAACTTTTTAGAAATATTACATTGGATAGGCCTACTAAAATCTTGAAACTGAATACCAACATACTATTTAAGAGTCTGCAGGAGCTACCGACAATGTTGGATTTACTACCATAAGAACACTGCTATATAGTGATCCAAATGACACCGTTAATAATGGTCCAAAATTTGTGATTGGAGCGGTTTAACTCAAAAAACCCTGAACAGATTGAGCTGAAACTTTGTATGAAGGTAGATAATAAATATAATAGATGACTAATTTCAAATTAACAGTCTTTTATTTACATGTGTGTTGTTTGAATGAGTGTACTAAATTCACTCAGTGGTACTACTAAAACCAATGCTAAGAACACGTACCTTTATCATGAAGGTCACCCATGGCATCGTCGTAAATTTGACTAACGCTGGCATCTTCTTCACGCGCTCTCTTCACTGCCTTTTGGACGCTCTTCGAAACCTATAAACGGGTAACATAAGGAAAGCCACACTGATGTTCACTGCTTGGTCCAAGGGTTAAAATGTTATCTTTGGACTGAATTGATGAATAACACTTTTTCGAATACATGAAAACACACACCCACGTCACAACACCACTTTTCGCCATACTTAACTTTCGGTATTCGCAACCCTCATGGTAAACGCATTCCCTTCCCTTAGATGTCCGACCAAATTATAACTCCATAGTAGTCACGATGCTAACACGACAGGAATCAAAACGGCAATGCCAGTAGCCTGCGTGGGTACTTGCTTCCCAAATAATTTGTACCTGCTACCCCATTGGCTAATCCACAATATGCAATGTGGCTGCATAATCCAGGAATCCAACAACAATAGGTCACTGCTTCAAGGGGATAATCCCACAGAGCGTAGAATAACCAGAGCGGCATACAGTGGTGGAGGTCATTTCCCCAAGAGGGTAATCCCACAGAGCGTAGAATAACCAGAGCAGCATACAGTGGTGGAGGTCACTTCTCCAACGGGGTAATCCCACAGAGCGTACAATAACCAGAGCGGCATACAGTGGTGAAGGTCACTGCCCCAAGGGGGTAATCTCACAGAGCGTAGAATAACCAGAGCAGCATACAATGGTGGAGGTCACTGCCCCAAGGGGGTAATCCCACAGAGCGTAGAATAACCAGAGCAGCATACAGTGGTGGAGGTCACTGCTCCAAAGGGGTAATCCCACAGAACGTAGAATAACTAGAGCAGCATACAGTGGTGGAGGTCACTGCCCCAAGGGGGTAATCTTACAGAGCGTAGAATAACCAGAGCAGCATACAGTGGTGGAGGTCATTACCCCAAGGGGGTAATCCCACAGCGCGTAGAATAACCAAAGCGGCATACAGTGGTGGAAGTCATTGCCCCAAGGGGATAATCCCACAGAGCGTAGAATAACCAGAGCGGCATACAGTGGTAGAGGTCACTGCCCCAGGGGGTAATCCCACAGAGCGTAGAATAACCAGAGCAACATACAGTGGTGGAGGTCACTGCCCCAAGGGGTTAATCTCATAGAGCGTAGAACAACCAGACCAGCATACAGTGGTGGAGGTCATTGCCCCAAGGGGGTAATACCACAGAGCGTAGAATAACTAGAATGGCATACAGTGGTGGAGGTCACTGCCCCAAAGGGGTAATCCCACAGAGCGTAGAATAGCCAGAGCAGCATACAGTGGTGGAGGTTATTGCCCCAAGGGGGTAATCCCACAGAGCGTAGAATTACTAGAGCGGCATACAGTGGTGGAGGTCACTGCCCCAAAGGGGTAATCCCACAGAGCGTAGAATAACCAGAGCGGTATACAGTGGTGGGGTGCAAAATGCGATATACTTACACGCTTCAAAGGCTAGTACGGGGAGGAGCCCTTGGAAGATTTTCATTTTAAATATACTACTACACATCTATATATATAAAAAATAACTTGTCCTGACTGACTAACTGACTGACTGACTGACTGACTGATTCATCATCGCCGAGCCAAATCTATTGGACATAAAGAAATGAAATTTTGAGGATACATTTAAATTACAATGCAGGTGCTCGCTAAGGGAGGATTTTTGGATATTTCGTCGCTAAGGGGGTAAAGAGGGGAATGAAATTTTGAAATGAGTGTATCTATATCTCAAAACTTTAAAAGTTTACACATCTAAAAATTGGTATTTAGATTCTCCTCTAAAAATAAAGAAACACGTACTTTTTTTTCGGAAAATCCCAATAGGAGGGGTGAAAAAGGGTGGAAAACGGGTTGAATGCCTTTAATGAGGATTACTTATATCTCGGAAACTGAAGACATTACAGACCTGAAAATTTGTATTTGCAATCTCCTTTAAAAATAAAGGAACACGTATTTTTTGTTTTTGGAATATCCAATTAATTGGGGGGGGGGTGAAAAGGGGAGTGAATTTTTTAAAGAGCGTATCTATATCTCAAAACTTTAAATGTTTACAGTTGTAAAAATTGGTATTTAGAATCTCCTTTAAAAATAAAGAAACACGTAATTTTTGTTTTCGGAAAAACCAATAGGAGGGGTGAAAAGGGTGAAAAAGGGGTTGAATGCCTTTAATCAGCGTATTTATATCTCAGAAACTGAAGATATTACAGACCTGAAAATTTGTATTTGGGATCTCCTATAAAAATAAAGAAACAAGTATTTTTTTTTTTTGAAAATCCAATTAATGGGGGGTTTAAAGAGGTGGTGATATTTTAAAATGAGTGTATCTGTATCTCCAAACTTTAAAAGTTTACAGATGTAAAAATTGGCATTCATAATATCCTTTAAAAATAAAGAAACAAGTATTATTTGTTTTCGGAAAATCCCAATAGGAGGGGTGAAAAAGGGTGAAGAAGCGGTTAAATGCATTTAATGAAGATATTTATATCTCAGAAAGTGAAGATATTACACACCTGAAAATTGGTATTTGGGATCTCACTTAAAAACAAAGAAACACGTATTTTGTTTGTTTTCGGAAAATGCAATTAATGGGGGTTAAACAAGGACGACAAATTGGGATGAATTTTTAGAAAGATTATAACTACAGTGTATCTCAGAAACGTAAAATGTTACAGACGTAATAATTGCTATTTGGAATCTCCTGTAAAGGTAAATAACATAGGTGATTTGTTTTTGGGAACTCCACTTAAGGGGAACTAAAAAGGGGGGTGAAATTTTAAAATGAGCATTTCTACTGTATATCTCAAAAGCGTAATATGTAACAGAAGTGAAAAATGGCATTTTTATCTCTATTACAAATAAAGAAACATGTATGTTTTGTTTTCGGAAAAATCACTTGAGGGGGGGGGGTGTATGGTGGTAAGAGTGAATAGAAAAGGGGTTGAATTCTTTTAATTATGATACTGATATCTCAAAAACTGAAGATTTTACAGACGTGAAATTTGGTATTTGAAATCTCCTTTAAAATAAAGAAATACGATTTTTTTGTTTTCGGAAATCCACTTAAAGGGGGGGTGTAATTGAAAAAGTTGAAATATTTGTATGAAGATACTATTACTTCGAAAACGAAAGATTTTGCAGACGTGAACATTGGTATTTGGAATCTGCTTTAAAAGTAAAGAAACACGTATTCTCGGAATATCCTTTGAAAGGGGGGGGAGAGGTGAAAGAATTGAAAAATTAAATGAATTAATTATATGTGGATACGTACATCTAATAAAAACGAAAGATGTTACAGACGTGAAAACTGGCATTTGTATCTCCTTTAAGAACAAAGAAAAACGTGTTTTTTTTGGGGAAATCATCTTGGGAGGGGGGGGGTGAAAAGGAGTTGAATTCCTTTTATGAGGACACATATCTCAAAAACTGAAGATGGTAGATTCGTGATAACTGGTATTTAGAAGGTCCTTTACTATTAAAGAAACAAGTATTTTTTGCCGGAAAATTCACTTCGGGGGGGGGGGGGGGAAGTTAAAAAAATGAATTACTTTTATGGGGAAACTCATATCTCAAAACCGAAGGTAACAGGCGTGAATCTCCTTTAAGCATAAAGAAAAACGCCTCTTTATTCTCTGGGGGCGGGGGAGGAGTAAATCAAATTAACGTCGGTGGGGTGAAAAAGTAGTTGAGGCCAATTGATTTTACTGTTCATAATGTACTTATTCTGATCATAAACCGATCATTTTTAATCTTTTCTGGGTTCGTTTCCAAGAGCCATCTTTTCCTTTGGAAAACTTAAAGTTAGATTACAGTAGATTCTCCTAGCAAATAAATGAAAATTTAAACATATTTGAAATAAACGATAGGAATGATATTGACCGTGCAATTGTTCCACATCTATAATAAGGTCAATAATGCACGGAAGTATATCATTCGTAGCGCCAGAAATCCCGCGCACTTGCCTACACGGGGCAATGCTGCTGGTCACATTGTAAGTAATGACAATGGCAGCAGATGTAATTTACGGCCCAGTAGCGGTCTTGCATCTTGCTGTGGGGTCCAGAATAATAATAATAATAATAATAATAATAATAATAATAATAATAATAATAATAATAATAATAATAATAATAATAATAATAATAATCTATATATATAAAATAAGAGTTTTGTCTGTACATTGCTCAGAATTTGAAAAGAATAGTATTTCTGTATCGATCATGTCCACAGTAACAAGAAAATGCAGTTTTTATTTTTCCGTAATTTCTGTCTGTCTGTATGTATGTCTGTATGTATGTATGTATGTATGTATGTACACGCATCACGAGAAAACGGCTGAAGAGATTTTAATAAAAATCGGTATGTAAAGTCGGGGGGGGGGGGGGGGGGGTGAGCCGCTACAATCTAGGCTATAAATCATTTTATTCACGCTGAGTGAAATTGTAGTTTAGGGGAAGGACTAAAATTATTTCTCAAATATTTATATTATTAGTGGTCATATCGATAAATACTACATAACTAAAGTTATATAGAATTTAATTTCCGATCATTTACCTCCTATGCCTTTTTACCGTACAGGCTATGATGACACAGATATTCATGAATTTGGATTTCTGTTGGCAAGTCCATATCAACGCCGAGCCACGAGAAAATGGGTGAACAGAATTTAATGAAAATCAGTATATTGAGTCGGGGAATAAGAAACTACAGTTTAAGCTATAAACAATGGTATTCACCCTGAGTGAAATGGTACCTTAGAGGAAGGCACCTAAAATTTCATTTTTAAATACCTATGTTCTTAGTCCTATAGAAACGTTCTACATAACAGAAGTTAAAGGAAATGCAATTTCCGATCATTTATGTTTTATTCAGTTTTATCGTACCGACTATGATAAGAGTGCTATTTCAGAACCGGAAGACAATTAATAATGTGAAGGCCTACAATATCGAAAGCGCGTAACATTGATCAACAGTAACATTACACTGACCGTTGTTTGTTGTAATGTTCTTTGTCTCTTATGCTGACATTCAACTCGGATAGATGGGATTACTGCTGCGTACCGAGTATAACAGCGGGAAATAGCTGAGGAGTTAGATAACTTTCTTCTTTAGCATGCCATTCCTCTGGTTCATACATTTTCTGATACTGCTGGTATGTAACACACTGGTTCATTATAGTATTCCAGCTATTCGATACCTACATTTTCTGATACTGCTGGTACGTAACACACTGGTTCATTATAGTATTCCAGCTATTCGATACCTACTTTGAAGCGCTGTTTTGAATGAGCAGTGTGCGCACTTAAGTCAGAGGCTCAGTTAGTAGTAGTAGTAATATGAACCGGTCTAGAATTACAATTTAGGCCTATTCCAAATTATAGTATCACAATTCACTAAATAACTCAAAATTCAACCCTGAAAAGAGCCGTTTCTTAAGAAAAGCTTCTTCCTCTTCACTTTTATTAAATCTACATTAATTTTATTCCAAACTAGCTGATGTACCCGTGCTTCGCTACGGTATTCTCAGAAAGACTGACTTTGTGGTTTTCCTAACTGAATTCAACATATGTCATTACAAAAACGTCAGTAGGAATGTAGCGATTGAAAGCAATGTTATCATATAAAATACTCGATCAAATGAAAAACCGCACATTTTCTCACTTTCAACGAACAGTACTACGGTGCCGATCTAAGAGTCCAAAGTTCCAGAGCTGGAATAACCAGGTCGCAGACTGCCGTGAACACTCCTCTGTCATTATTCCGTTAAATATGCACACTACTCATTCCAATCAGTGCCTCAGAGTAGGGATTGAATAGCTCGAATACTATGATGAACCAGTGTGTTGCGTACCAGATATATCAGAAAATGTATGAACCAGAGGAATGGCATGCTAAAGAAGAAGGTTATCTTACTCCCCAGCTACTTCCCGCCAATATACAGGCAGGCTGTTACAGTCGGTACGACCAGGCGAGTTGCCCGTGTGGTTAGCGGCGCGCAGCTGTGATCTTGCATCCGGGAGATAGTGGATTCGAACCCCACTGCCGGCAACCCTGAAGATGGTATTCCGTGGTTTCCCATTTTCACACCAGTCACAGCAGGCTGTACCTTAAAGCCAAGGCCGCTTCCTTCACACCACTATTCATTTCCTATCCCATCGTCGCCATAGGACCTACCTATGTCGGTGCGACGTCAAGCAAATTAAAAAAACCTCGGTACGCTGCAGTAATCCTATCTATCGGGGATGAGAGGAAACAGAAGACAAAAAGCACATCACAACAAACAATGGTCAATGTAATGTTATTGTTGATAAAGTTTATGAGCTTTCTATACTGCAAGCCTTCACATTAGTTTTCTTTCGACTCTGTGATATTAGGGTGCCCTACAAAATTATTTATATCGTGGACTGTAGTTCCTTATTCTCACACTTTACATACCGATTTTCACTAAATTCTGTTTACCCATTTTCTCGTGACTCGGAGCTGACATGGACTTAATAACAAAAATCCAAATTCGTGAATATCTCTGATTATATGCGGTACGGTAACAATGTATAAGACATAAGTGATCGGAAATTTAATAACTTCTTACATAACTACTACAAACTTACGACATAACTAAAGTTATGTTAGTTATGTAGTATTTATCGATACGACCACTAATAACATAAATAACTTATTTGAGAATTACATTTCGGGCCTTCCCCTATACTACCATTTCACTCAACGTGAATAAAATAATTTATTGCCTAGATTGCGGTGGTTCATCACCCGACATTACATACCGATTTTCATTAAATTCTCTTCAGCCGTTTTCTATTGATGCGTGTACAGACAGACAGACAGACAGACAGACAGACAGACAGACAGACAGACAGACAGACAGACAGACAGACAGACAGACAGACAGACAGACAGACAGACAGACAGACAGACAGACAGACAGACAGACAGACAGACATTACGGAAAAGTAAAAAATGCATTTCCTTGTTACTGTGGACATGACAGATACAGAAATATCATTCAATTCAAATTCTGAGAAATGCACAGGCAAAACACTTATTTTATATATAGATTACATTTCAGGCCTTTCTATAAACTACCATTTCACTCAGTGCGAATAACATTATTGATAGCCTAGATTATAGCGACCTATTCCTCGACTTTGCATACCAATTTTCGTGAATAAAATAAATATTTGACAATTAAATTTCAGGCCTTCCCATAAACTACCATTTTTCTCAGCGTGTATAGCCTATATTGTAGCGAATTATTTCCCATCTTTGTCTAGCGATTTTCATTAAGACACGACCACTAAAAACATAAATATTTGAGAATTAAATTTCAGGCCTTCCCCTAAACTACCATTTCACTCAGCGTCATTAAAATAATTTATAGCCTAGATTGTAGCGGTTCATCACCCGACTTTACATTCCGATTTTCATTAAATTCTCTTCAGCCGTTTTCTCGTGATGCGTGTACAGACAGACAGACAGACAGACAGACAGACAGACAGACAGACAGACAGACAGACAGACAGACAGACAGACAGACAGACAGACAGACAGACAGACAGACAGACAGACAGACAGACAGACAGACAGACAGACAGACAGACAGACAGACAGACAGACATTACGGAAAAGTAAAAAATGCATTTTTTGTTACTGTGGACATGACCGATACAGAAATACCATTCTTTTCAAATTCTGAGCAATGTACAGACAAAACTCTTATTTTATATATATAGATTAGCAGCGAAGATGTGGTTTCTTCTCTGGCTTGGAGAAAAAATCCCAGGAAACAGATAAGTAAACGGGCATAGTTTTTGCCCTGGGACTATCCACTATTCGAACACCCCCCCCCCCCCCTCCGCCCCAGTCGAAAAAAAAGACGAAGATTGTTCACGGATGTCTGCGTCTTGGTCATGCCAGCTCTGTAGCTTTGGGCTGTTAGTTCTGCAGCGTAGTACTGTTCGTTAAAAGTGAGAAAATGCGTGGGGTTTTATTTGATCGAGTATTTCATATGAAAGCATTGCTTTTAATCGCGCCATTCCTACTGACGTCATTGTAATGACCCATGTTCATTTCAGTTGGAAAAACCACTAAGAGAGTCTTTCTGTGAATCTATAAAGGCAGGCGGAGAGTGAGTGTCTGCCATTATAACGAAAACTCCCCAACCTGAATGTGACTGATGGTAGGCAAGCTGGCCTACCATTACAACGATAATTTCCTAACCCAGTCTTCATATAAGAAAGGACGTTGGTGACTTCCCCGTCGTGTTTCTAGGGCAACGTTAAGAGCTATGCAACTTAATACAATCTTGCTCACAACATTTACACTACCTAAGCTAGAATTCTGTATGGCCTACAGTTTTGAATTCCGTAGCGAAGCACGGGTACATCAGCTAATAATAATAATAATAATAATAATAATAATAATAATAATAATGTTCTGGACCGTCGTCAAAATGGGCGGACCGCACTGGAAATGGGTCCTGGCCGGGTAATGACTACGAATGCAGTCCGGCCGCGGGTTCAGCACCGCCAAGGCACCCAAGACGACACCACGTCGGATCTCCTCAAGGATTTGATCCATATTAAAAATGCTTACAGGAAAAGGTGGCAAAGATTTATTTGAATTATTTGTAAGAAGGTACTATTATCTCAAAAACGAAAGATTTTGCAGACGTGAAAATTGGTATTTGGAATCTGCTTTAAGACTAAAGAAACCACGTATTCTCGGAAAATCCAATGAAAGGTGGGGGGGGGGGTAAGGAAGTGAAAAAAGTGAAATCTTTTCATGAGGTGACATATCTCAAAACTGAATGTAACAGACGTGAACATTGGTATTTGGATCTTCTTTAAAAACAAAGACAAACCCATTTATGAGGGAAAGTCATCTTGGGGGGGGGGGGTGAAAAGGAGCTGAATCCCTTTTATGAGGACACATATATTAAAAACTGAAGATGTTACAGTCGTGATAATTGGTATTTAGAAGATCCTTTACTAATAAGGAAACAAGTATTTTTCTGAAAAATTCACTTAAGGGGCGGAGGGGGAGGAAGGAAGTGAGAAAAGTGAGGTCTCTTTATGGTTATACTTATATCTCAAAAATGAAGGTAACAGACGTGAACAATGGTATTTGGAATTTCCTTTAAACATAAAGAAACACGCCTTCTTTCATTCTGGGGGGGAATCAATTTAACGGCGGTGGGGTGAAAAAGGAGTTGTGACCAATTGATTTTACTGTTCATAATGTACTTATTGAGATCATAAACCGATCATTTTTAATCTTTCTTTTTAATCTTTTCAAGAGCCATCTTTGCATTTGGAGAACTTACAGTTAGATTACAGTAGAATCTCCTGGCATATAAAAAAATTTAAACACATTTGAAATAAACGAAAGGAATGAAATTGACCGTGCAATTTTTACCTCTACAATAGGGTAAATAATGCACGAAAGTATAACATTGGTATCGCCAGAAATCCCACGCACTTTCCTACGCGCGACAATGGTGCTGGTCACATTTTCAGCAATGACAATGGCAGCAGGTGTAATTTACCGCCAAGTAGCGGTCTTGCATCTTGCTGTGGGGCCCAGATAATAATAATAATAATAATAATAATAATAATAATAATAATAATAATAATAATAATAATAATAATAATAATAATAATACATACATACATACATACATACATACATACATACATACATACATACATTATCATTATAGACTGTTATGCCTTTCAGCGTTCAGTCTGCAAGCCTCTGAGAATTTACTAAACGTCGCCACAATCCTCGATTTGCAACCAGTGTTGTGGCCTCATTTAGTTCTATACCTCTTATCTTTAATAATAATAATAATAATAATAATAATAATAATAATAATAATAATAATAATAATAATAATGTTCTTGAACGTCGTCAAAATATACAGATCGCGCTGGAAACGGGTCCTGGACGGGTAATGACCAAGAATGCAGTCCGGCCGCGGGTTCAGTACCGCCAAGGCACTCAAGACGACACCAAGCCGGATCTCCTCAAGGATTTGATCCATATTAAAAATGCTTATAGGAAAAGATGACAAAGATTTAGGGACCCAACTGAACGGGTGGAATACCTGGACCTAGCCCGGGAAGTACGAAATCGATTGCTGGAAAGAAAGATTGAAAAATGGGAGGAATTTGCCATAATCTCCCAGAAAACGAGTCAGATCGCGAATTTTGGCTGATTCTCTCAGAGAACGAGTCAGATCGCGAATTTCGGCGGGTTATATATAAAACGTTAAGCATTCAATTATTAATTTCAGTATAATACCGTAGCGAAGCACGGGTATCTTGCTTGTAATATATAGTTGAAGAGCATTAAATAGACGCATCAAATAATGTATAATAAATGTACGGGAAGTGGATGGTAGCATTTTTATTTTTTGGTAGCCTTTGTGGGAAGGGGGGGGGGGGTGGAGATGTGCGTGGAATTGTCAGTCGAGATTATTTCGGAGTCATTAAACAGGCAGCCGCGTCCAAGGGCTGTGGGGGAAGTGTCAGTATATTTTTTTGCAGTATGTGGAAGTGTCAGTGTGGGGAACTGTCCAGACACCTTCAACATACAGTCGAGAAGCTCGTTCTGAATTATCTTCGACGTACCTTTAAATACAGAAGCTTTGTCAAGGTGCTCTTTCGTAGCAACGTCTATTTCAGGTGCAAAATTATGAGACCTTTGAAAATTCCAGGATTTAGAGAATTTTCTGTCTCATCATGGATATGGAGTGCCACTTCAAATACGCCACAGAATTTTAAGTACTGAATAATTCTGCGTAATATGTGCCCATTTTTCCTAACCTGATCATTGTCTATGTTAATGGATTGGCGATAAGCAGAATCCAGTTGAGTCGCTATATTAAACTTTCCCCAGCACGGCTAATTCAATGCATGAATGGATATGTTGGGAGGAACCTTTTCGTGCTTTTAAATTTTTAATTTCAAGTGATTGAGATCTGTTACTCCGGTTTTCGTCCAAGTCAGGTCATGCCCGACTAACACGCACGGAAAACAGAAAAAATGTATTTCTTGAATCACAACCACACAATCACTCGTATTCTGTATACACCCCTGGCTGAAATCTACGTCGATATTCGCGCCCTTTATATTGTCCGACTTGTTCTGGTTATAAATGAGATTTTGATCGACAGAGTGACTTTCTTCCGTCTTTTCAATTAGGGACAGTTGCGAAAATAGTCTACTTAAAATATTACTCACATAATTCATTGTATGTAGTCTACAGTTTAATCATACCTGTGTGTTATACCTTATGCGACTCTTCATAGGGATTCTATATATCCGCACACAACAAATGGCAGATTTACTTTTAAATACACCACACTAAATGTTACTAAATAATATACTGACTGATTTCGTTAGCCAGTACAGCACTATATCAGACCGCAGACGACAGACTTGGAACATGAATTTGAAACGGATGTTCTGCTCGGCGCGATGAACGTTCCTGTATTTTCGGAATAGTAGCGGGCTGGCTTCGGCATAGACCCTATCTCCCATTCTGTGCGTGTGAAAAAAAAACATTAGTTCTACGCATGCGCGAACGAAAATTACCAAAGAGAGAGTCAACAGTGAAGAGCACAAGGCTAGCATGACCGGTCAGCGAAGAGCCCGCCGGAGTAAGCAAAGTACGTGTCTGATGAAAATATTGACGCACTAACTGCATGTAGCACCTAATGGATTCGAGATCTGTCTTTTGAAGTGAGCGGATCTACTGTGTGATTGGTGAGTGAGCAGAGTGGGATCTGTTTTGACGGGCGAGATTGGTGTGTTGCGGGTTGCCTTTTTGATAGTCACCCCGCGCTGCTATTGGATAATTGGTACGACCGAGCGACCCAACCATGGACACGGCTGGTCCCCCGCCTGGTAGCGGGGACACCAAGAGGACACGGGCCTCGGCTTCGATGACGACCCCTGCTACGGACAAGGACAACGGTTCGGTAAAGTTGACGGAGGTTGCTGGTTCATCAGCCAGCTCCTCTACGATCACTCTTTTATCACCCGGCACCACAATTGACGACCAAGAAAAACTTTTGGCTTCCTTTGCGGCTGCTAAAGCTACCGCTGAAAGTCAATGGACAACGGCTCGGAGGGTTAAGGGCAAGTCTAAAGCCCGATATGTTTTAAAGAAACGTACTGCTAATGGCCAGACTTTAATTTATAACAAGGATTTGAATTCATACGCCCCTCTTTCAGCTCTACCCACCAGTGGTAGCACCGGGCCAGAGGCACTAGTGCCTGCCCAGTCGCCTACTCCCCGGACGGCGACTGAGGCCTCCCCCTCCGACCAGCGCCTTCCGTTCGGCGACACCCCCGTCTGTGTGTGACGGGAATGGGACTGCCAAGCCCCTCGCTCCTGGTGGGGAGGTCGAGCATATGGACACCACGAGCCCCCCCCCCCCCCCCCCCGCCAAGAAAAAGTCGCTGCCGCCGGTAGTTTCCGATATTTGAAACAGGGGTGCATTGGCGACCTTCGGGTCATCAACACAAGGGAAGCCCTCAAATATCATGTCGACAAGGAGCAGGACTACCAACTGTTCATAAAATATTTCGACTCAGCTAATGCTAACTTCTACACTCACCAGCTGCCCTCTCAGCGGCTGTTGAAGGTCATCATTCGGAATATCGTATCAACAGTTGATATCGATTGGGTCAGGGAGGACCTGATTGCGCTGGGATACCAACCTAGGGATATCTACCAGTATACAAGGAGGGATGCCGCCACAAAAAAGGCGTAATCAGTGTCACGCTTCCAAATGAGGAATTTTCAAAAACAATTTATTCCGTACACTACTTGTGTGGGTCCAAGGTGAAAATTGAGGCATACCGAGGCAGGGAAGGACCTTCCCAATGTTTCAAGTGCCAAAGACTGGGGCACACTGCCAATTATTGCAAGATGCCTTTGCGATGTGTTAAGTGCGGAGAGAACCACTTGGCTGCGGCCTGCCCGCTCAAACCGGAGGCGTGAACTGTAAGGGGGAACATCCAGCTTAGTGGAGAGGGTGCCAACTCTTTCGGGAGACTGTTACTAAACAGAAAACTGCGGTGCAGCTCAAAGCCCAGAAGAAGAGTGCACTGCCACCCTCGAAACCTGTGACCGAGGGGGTTTCGTTCGCGAGCCTCTTCGGTGGCGCTGCTGCCCCCTCACCTGCTCCCACTCCCTCCCCTAATAGTACCGGAAACTTCTTACCCGACCTCGGTGGTTTAGCTGACATCGTTGCTTTGCTAGGGCAAATCAACTTTTCCAGACTCATCCCTCTCCTGAGGGAGACTGACTAAATTGAGTACGTGCACTAGCACAATCGACAAGATCATGGCGCTGACTGATGCCGCTATGCGGTATTTCTCAGCCCCTTAGACGACGCGACTGACGCCACGGACTATGGACTTAAGGGTTGGTGCTTGGAATTATCAAAGTGTTGTCGGTGAGAGGTATGAGCTTGAGGCTTTTATCTCTGACCATAACCTAGACATCATGCTACTGGGTGAGACGTTTCTAAAAGAGCATATACCTTTCAAAATTAAAAATATGTTAGTCTACCGGAAAGACAGAGTCGGGATGAAGGGTGGGAGTGTTGCTGTGCTGGCTAAGTCTAGTCTTACCCATCACGTCCTCGACCTCCACCCCCACTCCGTACTGGAATCCCTTGGGATTGAAATCCGACATCGGGACTATCATTATCGTATATTTACAGCATATCTGTCACCTAATGCACCCTTTAATCTGGTGGAACTAAATGCTCTGTTGGAGAACCCTGGCCACGTACCCACCACAGTGGCTAGTGACCTCAATTGCAAGCATCAAGACTGGAACTCTAGGGTGGCCAATCCTAGGGGGAGAATATTAAGTGCTTACATGAGAGACAGTGACGTCAAGGTGTGTGCTCCCACGGAGCCCACAATATACCCGGCTAATGGGTTACCTGACGTCATTGATGTGACCGCATCCAAATATTATAACAGAACAATTGATTTTGTTGTTCCACATGAATTGAATTCTGATCACAATCACATTGTTTTCAATCTTGTCTGGGAGCGACTGGAGGGGCCAACTCGTTCGATCCCTCACGTCAACTTGGACTACCACAAGTTCAAGAAACATGTGGATCGAAATTTTAAACCTTTCGAAATACGCACCCGTGATGATGTTGACAGGGCAGTTGAGCATCTTACTTGTAAGATTCTCAACGCAAGGAAACACATCCAGGAAGTTGCCAGAAATTCTCGTTCGGCCCGCGGTCCACAAGTTGAGGAGGGTCTTCCAGATCTCCTCAAGGATTTGATCAAGATTAAAAATCTTTATCGGAAGAGATGGCAACTCTATTGCTACCCAGATGACAAGGCAGAATACCAGGAACTTGCCAGTGCCGTCCGCCAACGGTTGCTGGAACACAAGATTGAAAAGTGGGAAGAACTTTGTCGCACTCTCACCGAAAACGACTCAGACCGCGAATTTTGGAGGGTTACTCGTAGTCTGACTCGAACACGCGAACCCCGTCGTGCACTTCATGGCCAACGGGGTCTCGTTTTCTCCCCTCTGGAGAAAGCTGAAGCTTTCGCTGACTCAATTGAGAGTCAGTGTGTAGTACATTACACCCGCCACGATGACGACCGTACAGACCGACAGATAGAACGAAAAGCTTCAGCTTTCAGGCGTAGTAGGACGGATAGAGACACCGTGACAGACATCACACCTGCGGAGGTCCGCCGGTGTATCAAGGGACTTAGTGAGAATAAGTCTACCGGGGCTGATAGGGTCACCGTTAAAGAAATCAAGTCCCTCCCCTACAGGGCTGTGGTTTTTCTAGCTGCCCTCTTTACGGCCTGCCTTTCCCTGGGTTACTACCCAACGGCCTGGAAGACGGCAAAGGTCTGCCTGATTCCTAAGCCGGGGAAGGACAGACTATTTCCACAGAATTACTGCCCTATCAGCCTTCTCTCCCGTTAGTCAAAAATTTTCGAGAGACTTATTCTCAAACGCCTCAGTTGTTACCTTGTATCCAGTAGGATATTGAGACCGAGGCAGTTTGGTTTCCGGGCCAAACGCTCAGCTCCATTAGCGGTATTGCGCCTGGTCCAATATGATATGAGATCGTTCGCTTTACGGCGTAGCGTGACAGCGGTCTTTTTTGATGTCGATAAAGCTTTCGATACCATCTGGCACGATAATCTAATCTTGAAATTGGGGGAATTATACAAAGTACCCCTCTATCTAGTCAAAACTATTCAGTTATATCTTCGAGATCGACAGTTTTTTGTCACCTGCGATGGTGAGAACTCCACCCCTCGGCGCTTATTGGCACGAGTGCCTCAGGGAGGAGCACTATCGCCGACATTGTACGCTCTATATGTGAACGATCTCCCCAAGGTAGCGGGAATAGAAATGCAGCAATATGCTGATGACATTGCAGTTTATACCGCACAGCGAAGGTATTGTGATGCCACAGCGAAAATGCAAGCCTGGATTAACCAATTTCTCCCCTGGTGTACCAAGAATAAGGTCAAAATTAACCCGGACAAAACCCAGGCGATCCTCTTTTCGAAGCGGCGACCGAGGTTTTCTCATTTTAAAATCCGGCGCACCGAGCTGCCATGGTTGACCCGTGTCAAGTACCTTGGTATGATCCTGGACAAAGCACTAACCTGGAGATGGAATGTGGACCAGGCATTACAGCGAGCCAACGCCAGAACAGTAGCATTGCGCCCTCTGCTACTGAATAGGCATCTCGGCGAACGCATCAAGAGGTCTTTGTACCTTGCGTGCGTTCGACCCATCTTTCTTTACGGCTGTGAGGCCTGGTGCTACATTGCCAAGACGCATATTCGGCGACTCCCGGTGTTCCAGAACAAGCTGCTGCGGCGCATGACCGGTTCACCATGGTACACATCTAATCTCAAGATTCGTCAGAATCTCCAAATCCCCACTGTTCAACAGCAGATTTTCAAGCAGGTTAGGATGACAGGATCTCGGATCACCCTGGCGCAATCGAATGATGAGGGTATTTTCTTGCTTAAACGGGTCATCAGGACCAAGAAGCCAACAACACGCTACCGAATCCGCGGCCCTTGGCTCCTGTATTCCAAATTGTAGTTTCGGCCTTTTCCAAATTTGACAACATTTCAGGTAAACACTAAAAGGTACAAAATTCTGTTTCTTTAAGACTGACCCACTTCCTAGTTGAAATCATGTTATGGCCCAGCGATGAGGGGGTTCTGACCTACCTTCTCCGGTGGGAATGAGTGATTTTTTCCCCCGCCAGTGTAGGTAAGTCGCTACTTTTTCTGACTCATCAGGTAACCACGGAAACAGATGAGTAAGAGGGCATATTTTTTCGCCCTGGGGCTCCCATATACTTGATCTCACTAGAAAAAAAAAAAAAAAAGCAGCACCTAATATCAAAACTGAATGTATCATCATTCAGTTTGCCAATACTTGTAAAACCATGCATCAACAGTTGCTGGAGGGGCACGTGTCCCTTTGTCCTTTAGAGCGATCCCCTACTGCCTACTGGTATCCCCGGCCAAATGTTTCAAGCTCCAGGACACTGCCCTTGAGGTAGTAGAGGAGGGATCCATCGCTGAGTCCGAGAAAATAAACCAACCTTGGAGGGTAAACAGATGAAATAAATAAATAAATAAATAAATAAATAAATAAATAAATAAATAAATAAATAAATAAATAAATAAATAAATAAATAAATAAAACAAATGCCGCCTCTGTGGTGTAGTGGTTAGCGTGATTAGCAGCCACCCCCGAGGCCCGGGCTGGAAGGGGATCCACTCAGTTTCGGGAGGTCAGCTGAGTAGAGGTGGGTTCGATTCCCACCTCAGCCATCCTCGAAGTGGTTTTCTGTGGTTTCCCACTTCTCCTCCAGGCAAATGTCGGGATGGTACTTAACTTGAGGCCACGGCCGCTTCCTTCCCTCTTCCTTGTCTATCCCTTCATACCCCCCTCTCCTCCACAAGGCCACTGTTCAGCATAGAAGATGACGCCGTCTGGGAGAGGTACTGTTCCTCTTTCCCAGTTGTATCACCCGACCCAAAGTCTCATGCTCCAGAACACTGTCCTTGAGATGGTAGACGTGGGATCCCTCGCTGAGTCCCAGAGAAAATCCAAATCCAACCCTGGAGGGTAAACTGATTAAGAAAGAAAGAAAGAAAGAACGAAAGAAAGAAAGAAAGAAAGAAAGAAAGAAAGAAAGAAAGAAAGAAAGAAAGAAAGAAAGAAGAATAAATACATAAACGAATAGGTCCGGCTCTATGGTGTAGTAGTTAGTGTGATTAGCTGCAACCCCCGCAGATCCAGGTTCGATTCCCAGCTCTGCCACGAAACTTGAAAAGTAGTACAAGGGCTAGAAGGGGGTCCACTCAGCCTCGGGAGGTCAACTGAGTTCGATTCCGATCTCAGCCATCCTCGAAGTGGTTTTCTGTGGTTTCCCCACTTCTCTTCCAGGCAAATGTCGGGATGGTACCTAACTTGAGGCCACGGCCGCTTCCTTCCCTCTTCCTTGTCTATCCCCTCCGATCTTTCCATCCCCCCCACAGGGCCCCTGTTCAGCATAGCAGGTGAGGCCACCTGGGTGAGGTACTAATCATTCTCCCCAGTTGTATCCCCCGACACAATGTCTCATGCTCCAGGACACAGTCCTTGAGGCGGTAGGGGTGGGATCCCTCGCTGAATCCGAGGGAAAAACCAACCGTGGAGGGTAGGCAGATTCAAAAAGAAAGAAAGAAATGAATAAATACATTTAATAAGGAGATCTTAAATCTGTACTCTAATACATCGTCTCAGTCACACAAACACACGACTCGTTACGGGTAAGAATCCGTGTTAATCTCTTAGAGAGTAGTGATAGTGATTGTAGCGAAGTCAGCTCGCACGATGTACTTTATAACATCTTGTGGAGTAATCGGCTTTCAGCGCGCGATGGTGGTGTAATGGTGAGCATAGTTGCCTTCCAAGCAGTTGATCCGGGTTCGATTCCCGGCCATCGCATGTGATTTTGGAAGACTTAATGTGTGTGATGTATGTTTATTGGTGTTCATTTAAAGAACTTCAATGTACAGAGCTGTTAATCCCGCAGTTATACTACATCCGATTACCGATTTTCTATCCAGAAGTAGTCCTGGATAAATATTCCCCATCTTTTACATCTGAAGTGCCAGTTCTCACTTAAAAGTGTACAATATCTTAATTCTAAGGATAGTAAGGAAAAACAATTTTTGAAGATAATAGTATTCTGAGTCCGCCTCTGTGGTGTGGTAGTTAGTGTGATTAACTGCCACCCCTGGAGACTCGGCTCAGCATACTCGAAGTGGTTTTCCATGGTTTCTCAATTTTCCAGGGAAATGCCGGGATTGTATCTTACTTGAGGCCACGACCGCTGCCTTCCCTCTTCCTTGTCTATCCCCTCCAGTCTTTCCATCCCCCTACAAGGACCCTGTTCAGCGTAGCAGGTGAAGCTGGCTGGGCGAGGTACTGTTCCTCATTCGTAGTTGTGTCCCCGACCCAAAATCTCATGTTCCAAGACACTGCCTCTGAGGCGGTCGAGGTGGAATCCCTCGGTGAGTCCGAGGAAAAAGACAATCCTGGAGGGTAAACGGATTAAGGAAGAAAGAAAGAAAGAAAGAAAGAAAGAAACGAAATAGTATTTGTGATGGAATAGGCAAATACCATAGTTGAATCAAGGGCGTTATTTTAAAAAATAAACCGAACAAGCAGTACACATGAGTACCACACACATGAGTGATTGGAGATGAATTTGCCCATCTTATTGGTGATAAGAATCAAGCATTCCAGTGGTGGAAACTGTAGGCTACTGTGAAACGCTGCGTTGCAAATAAAAGTAACACCGTGGAATTGCGCAGTCAGCTGGCACGTTCTACTTTATAACATCTTGTGGAGACAATAGCGTTCACGGTGCGATGGTGGTGTAATGGTGAGCATAGTTGCCTTCCAAGCAGTTGATCCGGGTTCGATTCCCGGCCATCGCATGCGATTTTGAAATTCTTTTTTTTTTTTTTACAAGTTGCTTTACGTGGCCGTATCCTTAATTAAGCTACAGCTCCAGCATTTTCATGGTGTGAAAATGAACAAAAAATGGAAAACCACCTTCAGGACTGCCCACAGTGGGTTTCGAACCCACTATCTCTCGCATATGGTATACTGGCCGCACTTAAGCGACTGCAGCTATCGAGCTCGGCTAGAAAGACTTATCGTGTGTGATGTGTGTTTCTTGGTGGCAACTTCTTCTTCTTCTTCTTCTTCTTCTTCTTCTTAATTTGTTTACCCTCCAGGGTTGGCTTTTCCCTCGGACTCACCGAGGGATCCTATCTCTACAGCCTCAAGGGCAGTGTCCTGGAGCGTGAAACACTGGATCGGGGATACAACTGGGGAGGAGGACCAGTACCTCGCCCAGGCGGCCTAACCTGCTATGATGAACAGGGGCCTTGTGGAAGGGGGGGGGGAAGTGGTATGAAGGGATAGACAAGGAAGAGGGAAGGAAGCGCCGTGGCCTCAAGTTAGGTACCATCCCGGTATTTGCCTTGAGGAGAAGTGGGAAACCACGGAAAACCACTTCGAGGATGACTGAGGAGGGAATCAAACCCTCCTCTACTCAGTTGACCTCACGAGGCTGAATGGACCCCGTTCCAGCTCTCGAACCAGTTTTCAAATTTCGTGGCAAAGCCGGGAATCGAACCTGGGCCTCCGGGGTGGCAACTCATCATGCTAACCACTTCGCCACAGAGCGGACGCTAAATACATTATGTGGCTAAATAATTATCTCGAAATGTTAAATTTAGCCTTGAGTGGTTGCATTGGCAACAATAATAAGTCCATTCCTCTAACAACCCTACAACTCTGATTTTTTAAAAATAAGCGAGTCACTGCAGTGGGGCGCCACACTATACGTTTAGTGTGAAGCAACCAATTCGAGGGCAGGTCACGATATTTTAAAATTAACCAAACGCATCACAGTGTAGTTACAAGAACGCTAGCCTAATTATGAAGGTTTTAAACTGCTAACAAATAACTTCAGTTTTTAATAAAAATATTAATTGAAATTTATTTTGACGAGTATTTTCAATTCACCGCCTGTGTGGTGTAGCAGTTAGTGCAGTTAGCTGCCACCCCTGGAGGTCCGGGTTCGATTCCCGTTTCTGCCACGAAATTTGAAAAATGTTACGAGGACTGGAACGGCTTCCACTCAGCCTCTGGAGGTCAAATGAGTAGAGATGGGTTCGATTTCCGCCACATCCATCACCGAAGCAGTTTTTTGTGGTTTCCTACTTCTTCTCCAGGGAAATGCAGGGAAGGTACCTAACTTATGGCCACGGCCGCTTCCATCCATCTTCCTTGTCTATCCCTTCCAATCTTCCCATCCCTCCACAAGGCCCCTGTTCAGCATAGCAGGTGAGGCCGCCTGGGCGAGGTACTGGTCATACTCCCCAGTTGTATCCCCCGACCAAGAGTCTGAAGCTCCAGGACACTGCCCTTGAGGCGGTAGAGGTGGGATCCCTCGCTAAGTGCGAGGGAAAAACCGAACCTGGAGGGTAAACAGATTATGATGATGATAATAATAATAATAATAATAATAATAATAATAATTTTCACGGCGATATAACCGTTACATCAATTACGGAGGTAGGTAAGGGTTATTCTTCCCGAAGGCTGGTCCGAACCTCCGCAGAGGTGTTCCTGAGCCGGAATTTACGTGCGGTAGGGTGGCCAGTTCCTTTCCGCTCCTCCATTCTTTTACCCCCCACCAACAGCGCGTGGCAACCCATCCAACACCTGACCACACCCAATGTTGCTTAACTTCGGAGATCTCACGGGATCTGGTGTTTCAACACGGCTACGGCCGTTGGTAAATTACGGAGGAAATGCTGTAATTTCAGCTAGTCCATTAGCTGAGAGGTGGCAGCCCCATCAATGGCCTTACTTTCTTCAGGCTAGCAACCCGTCGGAAGGACATTTGATTGTTTTCAAGTCTTGCAAAAAGAAAAATGCAAGACCGTAGCGGGTCACATGACCCAATACTTGAAAGGAAGATGATGATGACGATGATTTTCAGTTCTATTTTTGCGGATACACTAACCACCTGTTTTTATTTATACCTGTACTGCGTGCTGGTCCATACCTACCCAAATACTTGACTGCGTATCAGCATTCTTAGCTTAGGCCTGTTCAGGCCTCCAAACAAATCCACGAAATAACAGTTGAGGGTGCACATCTACCTGGGAAATTAATACGATGAACAGAAAGGCAATTTAACTTGCGGTGACGGCATTTGTTTGGAGAGAACAAGGTATATTCTATGAGAGATTACAAAATCGTCTCCAAGCAAGGAAACAAGTCAAGGAAGATGCCGCTAGCAGGAAGCTGGTGAACTGCTGATGCGTCAAGCCAGCAATCCGCTTAGCAGGAATATGTCGAGCGCAGAGAGGAATATTATCATGCAAACCTGATTGCATGAATAATAAGTACACAGGACATAAACTTGATTACACGAATCCCCAACTAAAAATACTTGAGATTGCAATCAAGTAAATGTAGAAAGCAATGTATTGATTTTTAATTCTGATCAGCAGGGGAATTGAATGTGAGGAAGAAAGCGGCTGATTATGCAGATTTTGTTATTTACAACTGGTGCTGAGATTTAAGGATTTTCTATTCTCTCTCTTCACAGAAAGGCCTAGTGTTAAGTTAATATCATAATATTCGTTCACTCAAAATATTCCAGAACAAATTTTCTCGGTATTTAAAAGAACGTCTCATTTGCACTTTCGTAAGACGTAATTTCCGAAATTGCGACGCCGTGTACGAGACCTGTTTGAAAAATAACTGAACTTAAAAAAAATATTTCTTTCCGCCTCTGTGGTGTAGTGGTTAGTGTGATTAGCTGCCACCCCCGGAGGCCCGGGTTCGATTCCCACCTCTGCCACGAAATTTGAAAAGTGGTACGAGGGCTAGAACAGGGTTCACTCAGCCTCGGGAGGTCAACTGAGTAGAGGTGGGTTCGATTCTCACCTCGGCCATCCTGGAAGTGGTTTTCCGTGGTTTCCCACTTCTCCTCCAGGCAAATGCCGGGATGGTACCTAACTTAAAGCCATGGCCGCATCCTTTCCTCTTCCATGTCTATCCCTTCCAATCTTCCCATCCCCCTGCAAGACCCCTGTTCAGCATAGCAGGTGAGGCCGCCTGGGCGAGGTACTAGTCATCCTCCTCAGTTGTATCCCCGGACCCAGAGTCTAAAGCTCCAGGACACTGCCCTTGAAGCGGTGGAGTTGGAATCCCCGCTGAGTCCGAGGGAAAAAGCGACCCTGGAGAGTAAACAGATTAAGAAGAAGAAGAGGAAAATATTTCTTTTTTATAACGTCTTGTGGAGCAGACAAAGTTCCACGTGATTTGGTGGTGTAATGGTGAGAAAAGTTACCTTCCAAGCAATTGATCCGGGTTCGATTCCCGGCAATCACATATGATTTTGAAAGACTTCATATGTGTAATGTAATCTATGTCTATTGGTGTGCATTTTAAGAACCTGTATGTCCGGAGCTCTTAATCCGGTAAGTAATCCAATTTCAGTTGAACTTCGATATCCCGAAGTGCTTGCAGAGGCTGAAAATATTCGATTTATCGAAAATTTGAGGTATAGAAAAACGTGCATACTACTCAGCAGCACATAAAATAAAATCACCCGTAACACCCCCTTTCCGAAAGAAAACGAAACTATTGCATAGAGTTAGAATTCTTCTTTTCATTTTCATATTTGACAGCGAATTAGCTGGAAAGCCAAATTCCACTAGACTGTATTTCTCCTTTTCCCCTCCTCTTTCCGCGTCTTTAATCAACTTCTATTTTTTAGTTGCACTTAAACTTTTCAGCACATGTTTCTTCTGCATGGCGGTGATGTTGTTGTTCGTAACCAGGCCTTGGGTGACCCAGCACGCCATGATCCCCCAACTTACACATCGTCCCATACTGTAAATAGCTTGCTGAGGCTTGCGACTTGTCTAAAGTAGCCTTTTAAGTGACTAATCAAGGTTGCGAAGTGCATACACTCTGAAACACTCTGATTAAAATGTAGAGAATGCTTGTGGTATTCTTGTTTCTTGTATAAGGAGATGACTTAAGTTCAGGTCCTTCTAATTGAGGTAGTTAAATGTTAGAAAATCTATTACAGATTAGCATTACGACCACCATAACTTCGAGTTACAGAAAACATATTTACATATGGGCACGAAATTCCTTCTAGATATCGAAAAATTCGAGTTATAAGTTCGACTGTATTCATTGTTCCCATTTTTTCACCTAGAATTAGTCCTGGATTAATGTTTCCCAACCTGCAGCCTACTAGCTTTAGTAGTTAGCTTTATATTCTTTGAAACACTCCCGCATCTAACAATTGAACGCCCCCAATGCAGTTTTACACCAATGGAAGCAGTCCTAGACAGTTTTAAGGATCATGAGCAGTTCTGCCTGCGAGGTTAGTTAGATCTCTTCATTGACTGGAATCGTCGGCCGTTCAAGGTGCATTTCGGTTTAAGGAATAGGAGTAGAGAAAAGTCTGCCGGAGCCTGGTCCGGTGGGTAATGTGAATGGAAAAAGACCGTTTCTTCCGTGTTCGTCAAGAATTTACGAATCAACTGCGATGTGTGAGCTGGTACGTTGTGATGGTGATGGCTCCGGGAGATGTTTCTCCACAAGCCTGGTCTTTTCTCTTGACATTTTCTCTCAAACGTTTGAAGACTTCGAGATAGTACCAGTGATTCACCGTTTGATTCTAACGTAGGAAATCATGTTGTACAACATTGTTGGTATCAAAGAAAGACCGCCAACTGCACTATCCCGTTCAATCAATCAATCAATCAATCAATCAATCAATCAATCAATCAATCAATCAATCAATCAATCAATCAATCAATCAATCAATCAATCAATCAATCAATCAATCAATCAATCAATCAATCAATCAATCAATCAATCACCACTGATTCTCTTCTTAAATAATTTCAAAGAATTTAGAAATGTATCGAATATCTCCTTTGGTAAGTCACTCCAGTCCCTGACTCTTCTTCCTATAAAGAAATATTTGCCCCACTTTGTCTTCTTGAATCCCAATTTTACCTTCATATTGTGATCTTTCCTACTTTTTAAAACAATAATAAAACTTATTCATCTACTAATGTCATTCCATGCCATCTCTCCACTGACACCTCGGAACATACCACTTAGTCGCGCAGATCGTCTCCTCTCTCCTAAGTCTTCCCAGCCCAAATTTTTCAGCATTTTCGTAACGCTACTATTTTGTCGGAAATCGCCCAAAACAATTCGAGCTGCTTTTCTCTGTAGTTTTCTAATCCTCTAATCAAAGAATCCTATGAGGATCCCATACAATGGAAACATACTCTACCTGTGTTCTTACGCCCTCTCCTTTGCATCCTTACTGAAAAACCTACAACCTCTTTTCCAGTTAGTGACTAGGTCGGGGATGGAATGAATGAATAAAGCCCCCATCTTGTGGCGAGGATGGGAATTGTGCCGGCTGCCGAAGCCTGTCGCACTCCTTGGGGCAATGATTAATGACTGACAGATGAAATGAAATGCTATTGGAGAGTGTTGCTGGAATGAAAGATGACAGGGAAAACCTGAGTACCCTGAGAAAATTATGTCCCGCCTCCGCTTTGTCCAGCACAAGTCTCAGATGGAGAGATAGGGATTTGAACCACGGAACACAGCTGTGAGAGGCCGACGCGCTGCCGCCTGAGCCACAGAGGCTCTTGCATCCTTACTTTCTTTCTTAATCTGTTTATTGTCCAGGGTTGGCTTTTCCCTCGGACTTAGCGAGGGATCCCACCTCTACCGCCTCAAGGGCAGTGTCCTGGAGCTTCAGACATTGGATCGGGGGATACAACTGGGGAGAATGATCAGTACCTCGCCCAGGCGGCCTCACCTGCTATACTGAACAGGGGCCTTGGTGGGGGATGGGAAGATTGGAAGGGATAGACAAGGAAGAGGGAAGGAAGCGGCCGTGGCCTTAAGTTAGGTACCATCCCGGCATTTGCCTGGAGGAGAAGTGGGAAACCACGGAAAACCACTTCCAGGATGGCTGAGGTGGGAATCGAACCCACCTCTACTCAGTTGACCTCCCGAGGCTGAGTGGACCCCGTTCCAGCCCTCGTACCACTTTTCAAATTTCGTGGCAGAGCCGGGAATCGAACCCGGGCGTCCGGGGGTGGCAGCTAATCACACTAACCACTACACCACAGAGGCGGACTGCATCCTTACTACAACCTTTAAATACCCTCATAACCACACGAACAGAATTGTAATCTTTATTTACAATCCCCTTTATTCGATTACCCCGATGAAAATCTTTTCTTACAGTAACACCCAGGTACTTAGAGTGATCACCATGAGGAAGTTTCTCTCATCAACGCAGTAATTAAAACTGAGAGGACATTTCACCTCGTTTACAATCATACCATTGCCTGCTGTCCATTTCACAACATTGTCGAGTTTTTTCTTTTGTTTTTTTTGCAGTCACTCACTATCTTGTAACGTTTATTATTCCATACAGTATACCATCATCCGGAAAAAGCATCATCTCTGGTTCCAATTCTTTACTCATACCATTTACTAGCAAGATACCCGTGCTTCGCTACAGTATTATACTGAAATTTAGAATTGAATGCTTATTGTTTTATATATAATCCGTTGAAATTCGCGATCTGACTCGTTTTCTGAGAGAAACCGCCAAAATTCGCGATCTGACTCGTTTTCTAATAGATTACGGCAAGTTTCCTCCCATTGTTCAATCTTTCTTTCCAGCAATCGATTTCGTACTTCCCGGGCTAGGTCCAGGTATTCCACCCAGTGAGTTGGGTCACTCAATCTTTGCCATCTTTTCCTATAAGCATTTTTAATATGGATCAAATCCTTCAGGAGATCCGGCGTGGTGTCGTCTTGGGTGCCATGGCGGTACTGAAGCCGCGGCCGAACTGCATTCCCATATGTCTGTTTTAGACACCCCCTGGGGGGTGCCTGGTGCGGTGCCAGTACCGGTGCGCTATGCAGCGCTCCTCACCTGGCCTGTTGTAGAAAATAAGTATAAAAAGAATAAAATATATTAGAGTGATAATAATAATAATAATAATAATAATAATAATAATAAATGGTGGAAGTTTTACTGTTAAGTGGGTGCGGTTGTGTGGGAATATGGTAAAACTCAACGTTATTCTTTGTGTGCCATGGCTGGATGTTAAATAAAATATCTAAATTTGCCTTTGAGCCAGCGGCAAGGGCATATTTGGATGGTCACCCATCCATGTTTTGACCACGCCTGGTGTTGCTTTGGTTTACCGGGCCTTGCCGCTGGATTGTTCGCTGGAATATGCTTATATTCCTGTGTTTCCGTTGTTTTTGATACTTGTAAATTTAGAAAAATACAGCATTTGAAGTTGCAGCTTTTATGAATACCCGCCTCGGCGTCGGCAATGTTTCCAGTGCTTTTTGGGGTTGTGCGTACTGAATTTGGTTTTGGCAGTTGTTGGTTGAGGATGTGCGTTGATTGTCTTATGAGGAAGTGAGAACTGTTCGGGATTCTTACTCTGGACTTGGTGGGGGCGGTTGCTTGGTGGGGGTGGTTACTTGGGGGTGGGATGGTTTTACGGCGTGGGTACTGGTGGTGGTCTGGGTTGGGTTGCCATTAAGTTGAGTAGAAGGAGCTGTATTAGTGTGGTTGTGTCTGGAATTTGTGTGATGTGGTAAGGAGTCGAAGGTCCCGGGTTCGGTTGCATGGGTGGTTGGATAGGTAGGCTGAGCAGTGAGGGTGGTTGTGTATGTGTCTGTAGGTGTCTGGATTGTCTGTAGTGTGCCTTAATTGCGCTCTTGATGAACAGGCAGCCAGGAAATGAGGCGGCATGACTACCTTGGCAGTTGGCACACCTCGCCTGGGCCTTTGGCACCTTACAATCTGTGTGACGGTGAGAACCGCCACACCTATTGCATCGAGTGGCTTTAGAGCAGGAACTGGCTACGTGGTTTAGTTCCAGGCAATTAAAGCACTGTGTGATGAGGGTTGGGCGTGAAGGAGTCTGGGTTCTGTGCTGGGGTGGTGCAGTGTGAGCAGGTTTTTTACGCCTGCTCTTGGTTTGTGTTTGAGTGTCGGTGAGTGTTGGCTGCGGGTTGGTCTGAGTGTCTGTGGATTGGGTAGGTGGTGGGACGGGTGGTGATGGTTCAGGATCGGTGTGTGCGGTTGGTGTGGGATCGGTAAGAGTGCTGGCGTCTTGGGTTTCTGGGTATGGTGTGGGCGTGTAGGTGGGGTCTGAGGTGAGATGGAGGGGGTTGATCAGAATAGGTTTAGGGAGTCCGGCTTGCTGGATTACTTCAATGATGGTTGGTGTGAATTTGTTCTTGATTGGAGTGATCAGGAGTAGACTATTGTGGGTTTCCTCTGCAACGGCGATGAGGTTTTCCAGGATGGGTCTGATGGACTGAATAACGGTTTTTCTGGTAAGTGGGATAGGGCCTGATGTTTGTAGAGGTATGATGAGGACGTCACATTTCTCTGATGTAGGGAAAGGTGAGTCGAAGCGGACGTAATGGAAGGGGGTTTCGTAGTCTTCTTCTTCGGTGATAGGTGTGGGTGACTTCCAGGACCAGTTACTATAGTCAAAGGAATCGGTGCTCATGGTGGAAATGGGAAGGGCCGGGGTTCTGGCTACTCAATCCACCAGAATTATCCCGGCGCGGGTTAGGTACTGTGGCTTGGTGGTCAGGGGTGTGGTGAAGCACTGGAAACGGTCAAACTCTATTCGAGGACCGGCGTCTTACTTGGGGTACTCAGTGGGCACTAGTCGTGTCAGGTTTAGTTTTAAATTGGATTACGCCAAGACAAGACACGAACTAATGACCACACTGAGTACTAGACAAATTGCTCGTGGGCCCGCACAAGGTTTGGCAGGCTGGTGGCTGGTATTGGCTGGCAGTCGTGGTGCTGCTCTCTGATTGGCTGGCAGTCAGTGCGGGAGCTTGGCGAGAGTTTTGGCGGTGGCGAGCTCGCTTGTACAGGGTGCTGGCTCGGTTGGTCCTTGGCTCTCTTGCGGTGTGCTCGCTCTGAGCGCTTGGCTGGGAATGTGTTGTGTGTTGTGTCGGATTTCGCCCTGGAAAAATGGCCGGACTGCATTCTTAGTCATTACCCGTCCAGGTCCCGTTTCCAGCGCGGTCCGCACATTTGACGACGGTCCGGAACATTATTATTATTATTATTATTATTATTATTATTATTATTATTATTATTATTATTATTATTATTATTATTATTTTTATTATTACAGATGTTCTGGATCTCACAGCAAGATGCTAGACCGCTACTTGGCGGTAATTTACATCTGCTGCCATTGTCATTGTTGAGAATATGACCAGCACCACTGTCGCGCGTAGGCAAGTGTGCGGGATTTCTGGAGATACGAATTACATACTTCCCTGCATTATTGACCTTATTATAGAGGTGAACAATCGGACGGTCAATTCCTATCGTTTATTTCAAATGTGTTTAAATTTGTATTTATTTGCCAGGAGAATCTACTGTAATCTAACAACATTCTCCGAAGGAAAAGGTGGCTGTTGAAAACGAATCCAGGAAAGATTAAAAATGATCGGTTTTGATCAGAATAAGTACATTCAAGAGGTCACTTTTGTGAGTAATTTGAAGTAATTTTCACGCCTGTAGGCCTTAACAATTTTAGGTTTTATTAGATGTAAGTATTCTCATACAATTAAATCAATTAATTTTTCAATTCTTTCAACCCCCCCCCCCCATTCATTGGATTTTTCGAGAATACGTGTTTCTTTACTTTTAAAGCAGATTCCAAATATCAAATTTCACGCCTGTAAGATCTTCTTTTTTGAGATAACAGCAGTGTAATTAAAAGAATTCCAACACCATTTTCAGTCACGTTTACCCCTCCCTCCACCCAAGTGGTATTTCCGGAAACTAAAAATACACGTTTCTTTACTTTTAATAGAGATAAAAATACCATTTTTTACTTCTGTAACATGTTTTTTAGATATACCGGTACTGTATAAATTCTCATTTTAACATTCCACCCCCTTTTTAGTTCCCCTTCAGAGGAGTTTCCAAAAACAAATCACCTATGTTTCTTTACATTTACAGGAGATTCCAAATACCACTTTTTACGTCTGTAACATTCTACGTTTCTCAGATATTATGTAGATATAGTCTTTCAAAAAGTTCACTCCAATTTGTCACTCCTGTTTAACCGCCATTAATTGGATTTTCCAAAAACAGAAAAATACGTGTTTCTTTATTTTTAAAGGAGATCCCAATACACATTTTCAGTTCTGTAATATCTTCAGTTTCTGAGATATATGTATCCTCATTAAAGGCATTCAACCCATTATTCACCCATTTACACCCCTCCTATTGGGATTTACATAAAAAATACGTGTTCATTTATTTTTAAAGGAGATTCTATATTTCAATTTTTACATGTGCAAACTTTTAAAGTTTTGAGATTTTAAAAATTCGAGCCCTTTTCACCCCCCCCCCACTATTTAGATTTTCCAAAAGCAAAAAAAAAAAAGTTTCTTTATTTTTAAAGGAGATCCCAAATACCAATTTTCAGGTCTGTAATATCTTCAGTTTCTGAGGCTTAAGTATCCTCATTAAAGGCATTCAACCCCTTTTTCACCCCTCCTATTGGGATTTTCCGAAAACAAAAAATACACGTTTCTTTATTTTTAAAGGAGGTTCTAAATACCAATTTTTACATCTGTAAACGTTTTAAGATGTGGATACACTAGTTTTAAAAATTCAACCCCCTTTTCACCCCCCATTATTTGGATTTTCCGAAAACAAAAAATACCTGTTTCTTTTTTTTTTTTTAAGTAGATCCCAAATACCAATTTTCAGGTCTGTAATATCTTCAGGTTCTGAAATGTAAGAAGCCTCATTAAAGGCATTCAACCCCTTTTTCACCTTTTTCCACCCTTCTTTTTGGGATTTTCCGAAAACAAAAAAATACGTGTTTCTTTATTTTTAAAGGAGATTCTAAAAACCAATTTTTACATCTATAAACTTTCAAAGTTTTGAGATATAGATACACTCATTTTTAAAATTCACCCTCTTTTCACCCCCCGTAATTGTCTTTTCCAAAAACAAAAAATACGTGTGTTTCTTTATTTTTAAAGGAGGTCCTTAACACCAATTTTCAGGTCTCTAATATCTTCATTTTCTGAGAGATAAGTACCCTCATTAAAGGCATTCAACCCCTTTTTGACCCCTTTACATCCCTCCTATTGTGATTTTCCAAAAACCAAAAAAAACTTGTTTCTTTATTTTTAAAGGAGATTCTGAGTACCAATTTTTTACATCTGTAAACTTCAAAAGTTTTGATATATAGATGTACTCATTTTAAAAATTCACCCCCCTTTTCACCCTCCCATTAATTGGATTTTTCAAAAACAAAAAATGAGTGTTTCTTTATTTTTAAAAGAGATCAAAAGTACCAATTTTCAGGTCTGTAATATCTTCAGTTTCTGAGATATAAGTATCCTGATCCTGATTAAAGGCATTCAACCCTTTTTTTTACCCTTTTTCACCCCTCCTATTTGGATTTTCTGAAAACAAAATAATACATGTTTCCTTACTTTTAAGGAAGATTCTAAATACCAATTTTTACATCTGTAAACTTTTAAAGTTTTGAGATATAGATATACTCATTCTAAAAATTCACCCCCTTAGCGACGCAATATCCAAAAATCCTCTCTTAGCGATTACCTACATCTTAATATGAATATATCCCCCAAATTTCACTTCTATATGTCCAGTAGTTTTGGCTCGGCGATGATGAATCAGTCAGTCAGTCAGTCAGTCAGTCAGTCAGTCAGTCAGTCAGTCAGTCAGTCAGTCAGTCAGTCAGTCAGTCAGTCAGTCAGTCAGTCAGTCAGTCAGTCAGTCAGTCAGTCAGTCAGTCAGGACAAGTTATTTTATATATATAGATATACATAAGAAAGCATAAAGGTCAAATAATACTTCCTAGAAGAATTCCCCTCATAATGAATACAGGATCAGATCATGTTTCACCTACTCTAATTATCTGAGTTTTATTTTCTAAAAACACAGCCATCCATTCAATCGCTCTTTTGTCTATTCTCCCGTCACCCAGAGAACCGAACCTGATGTAAACAAAGAAAAATGTGTATCCGTATGTATCCATCCGCGGTCTAAACGCTGATTGGAGAATCACTGGGCTACTCCCGGACACATAGCAGGAACCACGTGGGCAGTCTTGAAACTGTCATTACTTCACTCGATTGCGGCCATTACATCAGGATTAGCTCTACATAGACTGTTGCTGGATACCACTGACGTCAACATGTACAGTAGTTGACAGGCAATTGTGATGCGGATTACGGCACAAATTATACTCACTGTCCGCGAAAAATAAACAATGAATGATTAATGGCATCTCGATATTTAACATATCAGAAAAGAAAGGTAGATTTGAATTTATGGCCGAAACGTAAATACGTAATAAATCAATCATAACAGCGCATAGAACTTCACACATTTAATATTCTAATCAAATACAATTCTAGCGGGGAACTTAGAAGAGCCAATATTAAAACAATAAAATGTACAGTACCAATACTTTACCTAATCAGAATATGATAAAGGACGAACGCCTTCCAAGTAAGAGCTTCTTCGATTTCCCAGGTGTTCTTACCAATCCTTGGTGCAGTCGTTCGCTGCGCGCGGTATTAATGCTCCACTCCGAAACACAAGTGAACTCGCATGTCAGCTTCGCAAATCCTTTCAAGCTAAAGTCGGGTATTTCTTACAAAATTTATGAAACACATTCAATGCAATTGCCTTCTCGCCACTTTTCAAAGGTTTCCCTTTGCGATGCTTAACGAACTCAACTCGGTGATCCACATTGCACAAGAACAAGTAATGTCTCACTTACTCACTCACTGTACTGCTTGCTTCCCAAGTCCAATTTTTTGTCAGTAGTCTCCCATGATCTGCCCTATCAGAAACTTCAGATAGGTCAATCTATTTGACCTACGAAATCTTTTTTTTTTCTTAGGGGCTTTACGTAGCACCTTGTACGAAATCTAAGATATCAGCTATATCTTGCTGGATGACCTGACTTTCCGCAGTTTTTTGGACTCACTGAATCGCCATAAACTTTCTTCATTACTTGGTACGTCTCCGTGAAAGTTGTTTCTGTTTGAAGCAGAAGCAAATGTTGATACAATACTTGTAATATTCACATCTCGACAATCGCAACACATACTTCACAAGTACTTAAATTAGCAGTTCCTGAGTTATGACTAATCGCTGCAAATGTCTAGCTACTGAGGAAGGATAGCACTATACAGAACCACTTACAGGAAACTGCTAAAACTTCGAATTTGCGCGTCATTTTTCAAGTTCCATTATGTCTTAAGACAGGCCTACTACAACTACCTGCCGGATGCTTTCAGTGACAAACTAAAACACGCACAAAAGCGCTGTGTTCGCTGTATGTGTTAATCTACGGTACTGTGATCATTTTACACCTGTCTGCAATAACGTTGTCCTCATACTCATTCCCTACTTATGCTCTCAGTTTACAACCTCTCATCCAGTCACAGTTTCGGAACAAGGCCAGAAATTGGTACACCCTCATCGATACCTCTTTACCGCATCATAAAGCTTATAAATAATCTATCTCTGTCCAGGGGCCTCGTCTCATAGTTTCCACGTGGAAACTTGTAAACGAATTGAGAGGAACGGGTTCTTTACTCGATAAAATGCGAAGGATAAAAAAAGTGTGCATAATGAGGACAAAGTAAACGAAATCACAGAAAAATTGGAACATAGGCCTACAAAATTCCTATGACGACTTGAACAAGAAATCAGGGTATCGAAGGGATCAACTTGGCGAACTACGAAACATATCAGGAGAGAATAGCCTCATTTACGGAAGACGAACTAATGCGTGTGAATCGGAGTTTCCTAACACGATGCCAAAAATGTGTGTATGTAGGAGAACATTTCCAACATCTCATAGCATAAGGGGCGTGTTTATTTTCATAACTTTATTTATTTATATATTATTATTATTATTATTATTGTTACAGGAATACCGTGGAGCATAGAGGTGTATGAAGGCGCGGGCATGAATGGGTGGATAGAGAGAAGATCAAATTTAAATTTTAAATTTCAAGATTTGGAATTTTATTTCTTCCCTTTTTTCTCTCTTTCCTTTTCAGATTTTAAACTTTACACAAATAACGATGGACTAGATCAGGTTACCTGATGAGCTTAACAAAACAATTTTAAAAACCTAGAACAACAACGATTTACAAAATGGGCTTAAAGCTTCCAAATTTTACAAGAACATCACTGCTCCCTTCAATAAATCCACAAGGAGACTCCGCTCCACAATTTACTACATTTACACGGAGCGTCTATGCTTCACATACTTAAGTAGGAGACCATTCTCCAAAATTTACAAGACCCAGTCAGACTAAGATCTTTACACTATGTTTAAAATTATACATGGAGAGAGTTACATTAAGAACGGATTTTGAAACCTTCCTCTCGAGTTAGCTTTATGAGACCATTACATGATTAAAAGGTCTGCCATTACCTTGAGCTGGTGGACCTTTCGGAGATGGAGGAGGCAAGCCCTCCCCTGCCTCATCCACGAACACACTCTACTCCTAGACTGGAACGATCGAAAGACAATATGGCCCGAAAAGTCCCAACTTTTATAGCGGAGAGGAAGGTTCCAGAAATCTCTGGGCAGAAGCCCTGGACACACACACATATCAAAAATTCCTGATTGGTTGATAAAATAAATGTACAAAATTCCCTATTGGCTAAAAGTTTAAACGGGCGGGAACAGATAGAAGTGATAGAAACCTTAGAAAACCAAAAACAATCTACAAACAATTCAGTTTAGGAAACCTTGATACACAAAATTATTTTGAAAATTGATTGTTCAACCTCTCACCAGAGGGTGCACATAAGTCGACAGTATAGACATCTGACGATAAACGTCCAAACTTCTTCCAGTAGCAGTTTCAGAGTTTATATTACAGATGGCCTTCTGAAAGGCGCTTGTTTTAAAAGCTCGGAGAGGGTGTACCTCCGGTAAAATTATTAATACAGTATTATTATTATTTGCGTATGGATCCTGTTAGATCTCGCATTACATTTATGATTCGCCTTTCTAACAGACCATATTGCTTTCATTATTTCACCGTGTGCCTGTTTTCTTTCCTCTGGCCACATAGTCCCCGATCTTTTAGGGTCTTCATTCTCTGGTTTTACTACCCATCTATTTATCTTCTGAAGGTAAATGTTTCTGTCCAGTATTTCTGATGTTTCTATCTGGGCCTTTTCCAAATCATTTTTAACATCTTGTACCCATGGTACGTTCTTCAGTTTTCAGTATATGTCAAAATCGTGTGGGTTAGCCTCGAAGACGATAGTCTGTGAACGTGTCCATAGAATTTCAGTCTTCGTTTCCTGGTGTCTGCGGCAAGGTTGGACAGTCCGTAGCTTTGCGTGATTTGAGTCTATACCTTTTTCATTTTTGTCTGGGCTCAGAATTTTCCTCAAGATCCTCCTTTCCTCGTTCAAGATGTTTTCCCGATCACTTTTATTATTAAGTACCATGATTTCACTTGCATACAACACTTCAGGTTTAATCACCGTATTATAATGTTTGAATTTTGTATGCATGGACATGGATTTCTTGTTGTAGATGTCACAGGTTCTGAAATATGCTCTCTATGCTTCCTTTTCCAACCCTGTTGGTTCTAGGACCTCACCGAGATATTTAAAGTATGGAACTCGTTTGATCTGCCCATATTTTGTTTGTAATTCCTGAATGTGGAATTTAGTGCAAATAATCTTGGTCTTCTGGAATGAGATATGTAGTCCAGTTTTCTCAGCGCAGTCCTTGAGGACTTTAATCTGTTTGATCGCTGAAATGTCACTGTCTGTTAGTATCGCTAGGTCGTCTGCGAAAGCTAAACAACTGACCGCCGGGCTGAGTGGCTCAGACGGTTGAGGCGCTGGCCTTCTGACCCCAGTTTGGCAGGTTGGAACCTGGCGTAGTCCGGTGGTATTTGAAGGTGCTCAAATACGTCAGCCTCGTGTCGGTAGAATTACTGGCACATAAAAGAACTCCTGTAGGACTAAATTCCGGCACCTCGGCATCTCCGAAAAACCGTAAAAAGTAGTTAGTGGGAAGTAAAGCATATAACATTATTATTATTATTATTATTATTATTATTATTATTATTATTATTATTATTATTATTATTATTATTATTATTATCATTTATGTCATAATTCTTTCGTCTAAGTTGAATGGGTTTCCAGTGTTTCTGAGCTTTCAATTCCTTCTCCCATTTTCGAATGACTTCGTCTAGAACAAGGTTAAAAAGCAGTGGTGACAATCCGTCACCCTGTCGCACGCCGGTCTTAATCGCAAAGTTCTCCGGTACTTCACCCATGACTTTCACTTTTGACTTCGTGTCCGTGAGTGTTTCCTTGATGAGTCTTAATGTCTTTGGATCAAGTCCTTGTTGTTCTAAGATATTAAAGAGAGACTGTCGACTGACCGAATCGTAAGCTTTCTTGAAGTCGACGAAACCGCAAATAATCTGAGACCTTCGGGTTGCTCTATATTTCAATAACGTCTTCAAGTTAAACATTTGTTCAACACAGGAACGTCCAGGTCGGAAATCGGCTTGATATTCTCCAATTTTGGGTTCAAGCTGTTCTTATGCTCTTTGAAGAAGACACGCGGAGAGAATATTGTAGGTGACTTGAACGAGAGAAATCCCTCTCTAGTTATTTACATCCGTTTTCTTGTGTGACGGGCGGATACGTGCCAATTTCCATTCTTCAGCTAGCTTTTCTTTTTTCCAGACGTCCATGATTACTGGTGTGAGCTCTTCAATTGTATTTGGGCCTATGGTCTTTAAGAGTTCTGCAACTATACTATCTTCTCCAGACGCCCTGTTATTTTTGAGTCTAAAGATGTATCTCTGGATTTATTCGGTAGGTGGTGGAGATTCATGGTTTACGTGTACAGGAGTGTCCTTGGTCCATCGTGATATTGGCTCCTGGCAATTGAGTAATTCAGAGAAATATCGAGCCAACTCCTACAATTATCTTGGTTAGACAGCGCGAGTTTTCCGTCTTGTTTTCAAAAGCACAAGTTCTGTGGGGTGTATCCTCAGATTCTTCCTGCGAAAGCCCTATAGAAGTCTCGCATATTGTAATCTCGGAAGTCTTTTTCTATAGATTCCAATTGGTCCTTCGTGTATCTCCTCTTCGTTTGTCTGATTCCTTTTGACACTTCCTACCTTGTCTGAAGATGGTGTTGTTGAGCTTTCTTTCGCTTTTCCAGTGCATCTTCACATGCAGAGTCCCACCAAGGGTGTTTCGTATTCTTTTTCGTCTCCTTAGCTCTCGTAATGATCTTGTCATGGAACTGTTGCCAGGTGTCCGCCTTTTCCTTTTCTCATTCTTCTTTTATATTAGTTTCCTTTAACTTTTTCGTGTCGAACTTCTGAAGATGAGATTTCTTGTAGTGGATTATTTTCGGGGTAAATTTCACTTTGATATGCACTAAATAGTGGTCAGAATCAATATTAGCTCATCTTCGAACTTGCACATCATTAACTTCTTTGTGTACAGGATGTGTGATGGCTACAGGGTCGATTTGATATTCTATAAGAGATTGTATAGGTGATCTCCATGTCTTCTGTTTTCGTGGATGCTTCCTCAGAGAGGTGGATATTATCTTCAGGTTGTTCTGTTGACACAGTTCAATCAGTCTCATACCATTCTTGTTGGTGAATTTATGAGCTGGGCATTTGCCTACGGTCTTTTGGTATTCCTTTTCCCTACCAATCTGTGCATAGAAATGACCAAGTAATATCTCTCTGTCTTCTCTGAGGACACTTGCCAAGATTTTTTCGAGTTTAGATCAGAATATTTATACCTTCTGCAAGTCCTTCTTATTTTCAGTGTTCGTGGGAGCATGTACATTAATTTTATTAGTATGTATTTTTTGTTCGCACATTGTACACTCATCGTCATTACTCTATTACTTACGGAAGTGACTTTTTTTATCGAATCAACTATGCTTTTGTGAACTACAAAAGCCATACCCAAGAGAGGGGTGCCACCTCTTCCTATTCGTTTGTCTGTTTGACTTTTGAAAATACGGTAATTGCCATAGTCTGCTTTTATCTATAAGGCGTGTTTCCTGAAAAACTATATCTGTATCCTTCGTCGATCTAGTTCTGATGTTAAGGTGTGTAGTTTGCCTGATTGTTATTTATTTATCGTTTCAGGAGAGAGAAACTTTACATTAAAGGTATAATACATATATAGAATACTATGAAAAAAAAAAGGAGCTCGGGGTACACAAGAGAAGCCTCCATGTAGTGTCATTTCATAGCTATATTGGTGTATCCGGGCGTCTCCTGGGCAACGGGCTAGGACTGTTCTTCATTGGGGTAATCACATAACGAGTTAGTAAAGAAAGGTTACAGATCGCTTCATATGGTTATGATAGTATTTAGAAATGGCAGCAAGGTTGAAAAGGAGAGGGCGTATACGTCTCTGGTAAGACCGCAGTTAGAGTATGGTTCCAGTGTATGGGACACTCACCAGGACTACTTGATACGAGAACTGGAAAAAATTCAAAGTAAAGCAGCACGATTTGGGAGTAAGGAGACGAGATGCTCGACTATGTGGTATGTTTTGAGCTGTCAGAGGTGAGTTGGCGTGGAATGACATAAGTACCAATCAATCAATCAATCAATCAATCAATCAATCAATCAATCAATCAATCAATCAATCAATCAATCAATCAATCAATCAATCAATCAATCAATCAATCAATCAATCAATCAATCAATCAATCAATCACTACTGATCTGCATTTAGGGCAGTCGCCCAGGTGGCAGATTCCCTATCTGTTGTTTTCCTAGCTTTTTCTTAAATGATTGCAAAGAAATTGGAAATTTATTGAACATCTCCTTTGTTAAGTGATTCCGATCCCTAACTCTCCTTCGTATAAACGAATATTTGCCCCAATTTATCCCCTTGAATTCCAACTTTATCTTCATATTGTGATCTTTCCCACTTTTAAAGACACCACTCAAACTTATTCGTCTAATGATGTCCTCCCACGCCATCCCTCCACTGACAGCTCGGAACATACCACTTAGTCGAGCAGCTCGTTTCCTTTCTCCCAAGTCTTCCCAGCCCAAACTTTGCAACATTTTTATAACGCTACTCTTTTGTCGGAAATAACATAAGACAAATCGAGCTGCTTTTCTTTCGATTTTTTCCAGTTCTTGAATCAAGTAATCCTGGTGAGGGTCCCATACACTGGAACTATACTCTAGTTGGGGCCTTACCAGAGACTTATATGGCCTCTCCTTTACATCCTTACTACAACTCCTAAATACCCTCATAACCACGTGCAGAGATCTTTTCCCTTTATTTACAATCGTATTTATGTGATTACCCCAATGAAGATCTTTCCATATAATAAGACCTAGGTATTTACAATGATCCCCAAAGGGAACTTTCACCCCATCAACGCAGTAATTAAAACTGAGAGGACTTTTCCTATTTGTGAAACTCACAACCTGACTTTTAATCCTGTTTAACATCATACCACTGCCTACTGTCCATCTCACAACATTATCAAGGTCATTTTGCAGTTGCTCACAATCTTGTAACTTGTTTATTGCTCTGTACAGAATAACATCATCTGCAAACAGCCTTATATCTTATTCTACTTCTTTACACATATCATTGATATATATAAGAAAACATAAAGGTCCAATAATACTGCCCTGACGAATTCCCCTCTTAATTATTACAGGGACAGATAAAGCTTCGCCTACTCTAATCCTCTGAGTTCTATTTTCTAGAAACATTGCCACCCATTCAGTCACTCTTTTGTCAAGTCCAATTGCACTCATTGTTGCCAGTAGTCTCCCATGATCTACCCTATCAAATGCCTTAGATAGGTCAATCGCGGTACAGTCCAATTGTCCTCCTGGATCCAGGATATCTGCTATATCTTGCTGGAATCCTACAAGTTGGGCCTCAGTGGAATAACCTTTCCTAAACCCAAACTGCCTTCTATCAAACCAGTTATTAATTTCGCAAACATGTCTTATATAATCAGAAAGAATGCTTTCTCAAAGCCTACATGCAATGCATGTCAAACTGACTGGCCTGTAATTTTCAGCTTTATGTCTATCACCCTTGACATTATACACAGGGGCTACTATAGCAACTCTCCATTCATTTGGTATAGCTCCTTCATGCAAACAATAATCAATTAAGTGCTTCAGATATGGTAATCCCAATCCATTGTCTTTAGTATATCCCCCGAAACCTTATCAGTTGCAGCTGCTTTTCTAGTTTTCAACTTTTGTATCTTACTGTAAATGTCATTGTTGTCATAGGTAAATTTTAATACTTCTTTAGTATTAGTCACCTCCTTTATCTGGACATTATCCTTGTACATACTGCTGACTGAATACTTCTGCCTATTGGAGATCCTCGCATACACACTCCCCTTGTTCATATAATATACAACGATAATAATGTTAAACTACATTCAGGCGTATTTTAATTACAAGTAGGAGAATAAGCTTGAGTGGAGCTTTTAAAAGTGGGAAAGATAAAGTTGGAATTCAAGAGGACAGATTGGAGCAAATATTAATTTATAGGCGAGGAGTAAGGGATTGGAATAAATTATGAAGGGAAATGTTCGATAAATTTCCATGTTCGTTGAAAATATTTAAGAAAAAGCTAGGTGAACAATATTATAAATAAATGTAAATGTGAGGCAAACAATAGATAGGGAATCTGCCACCTGGGCGATTGCCCTAAATGCAGATAACAGAAGCGCAACATCCTACACTAGGACGCGACCATACATTTGACCCTCCTTAGGGCCAATCATGACCTTCAATAAACCTTCAGTCAATCACCTTCAATCAATACTGATCTGCATTTAGGACAGTCACCCAGGTGGCAGATTCCCTTTCTGTTGTTTCCTAGCCTTTTCTTAAATGATTTCAAAGAAGTTAGAAATTGATTGAACATTTCCCTTGGTAAGTTATTCCAAACTTTAACTCCCCTTCCTATAAACGAATATTTTCCCCAGTTTGTCCTCTTGAATTCCAACTTTATCTTCATATTATGACAATAATCTCTGTGAACATTGAGGGCATGTCAACCGCCAAAGAACAACTATTGCATAAAATGTAATTGTAATTGAAGGAAGTGCGGTGCTTGTTGCTATGCCACGGAGCGGGCAGTGATAAGTAAACGGAAGGCAGGCATCGCGCGCCCGCCAGCCGATTGATGAGAGTAACTCGCAGTATTAGACTCAACTGGCCACCTGGTCGTCAACCCATGCTCCCAAGTTAAGAGCTCCTGGGGCACCACATTTAATAGCCTCTTACGATAAGCAAGGGATACTTTCAATGTGTTATACCGCCCCCCAGCCACATGAGGAGTTTAACTCAATTTATGGACACTTCATCGATTTGATCCGCACCATACCAAATGAGATTTAACCACGTATGTTTAATCCCAGTCTGGGATTGGCTGTTTGTTCTGTCTCTACACTTCTCTACAACTCACACACAACGCTTTCCTCCTCTACACCAACACACGGTATCTTACAAGGCAGATGTTGTTCACTATCACGCGACGTTTGTAGAAGAAGGAGCTCAGGTTATAAGAGCTACATGAATACTAAAACCCCGTGGCATATACTGTAGGTCTAAAGCTATTCTTGGGTTTTAGCTTACCAAGATGACTGCTGCCGAACCAAATTCCTTCCTGCCTTCATCTGTTCAGTCGAATGCGACTGTCGGTTATCCTATGGATTATGTGTCGCCATTCAGCTCTCCTTGCAGCTTCGTTCAGTTCGGCAATAAACATACATGCATCGCGTTTGATGTCATCTAACCATCGCAATCTTGGCCGTCCAGATCTTTTACCACCCATCATTCCTAGCATGACAGCCTTTTCCAGGAAAGTGCTTCTCATTTTTTGGCCAAAATAGGATAGCCTTTGCTTCTTTACCATGCCTTCAAGGGAGACTGTTGGCTTCAGGAGGTCGGCTGTCTCACCATACATTGTCAACATCGATCCTTCTCTTGTCAGCTTCCATTAGTGCCTATGTTTCGCGTCCGTAGGTGACAATGGAGAAGACCAGTCTGCATTTAGTTGTTTTACTGATGCCTTTGCTTTTCCATATTTTCCAGCCAAATTACCTGCAGATAT
Organism: Anabrus simplex; assembly: GCF_040414725.1. Taxonomy (NCBI): domain Eukaryota; kingdom Metazoa; phylum Arthropoda; class Insecta; order Orthoptera; family Tettigoniidae; genus Anabrus; species Anabrus simplex. The sequence goes on along the minus strand of NC_090265.1, from coordinate 629,959,247 downwards.
TGGAATTCCTCGTGATTACCGTCACGACATCCTCAGCTTGGCTTTTATGACCGGATATTTATTATTTCTTCGACCGCTTTTCCCACACCTTCGTGGGATCGTAGGTGTGAACTGAGTCGCATATCAGGACACAGCCTTGTTTTATGGCCAGATGCCTTTCCTGATTCCAATTCTCTGTGGAGAGATGTAATCACGGTTACGTATTTCTGTGATGATTTGTAGTGTAATGTCTTGTGTGTGTATGAAGAGGTGTGTACTGACACAAACAGTGGCACTCAGTTACGCAGCCAGAGGAAGCGGTTAAATGCCCTGACCTGGCCGCGAATCGAATCCAGGATCTGTGCACTAAAGGCGGTGGCATTGACCATTCAGCCAAGCAATCGTCAATGGCTAATACCAAAGTCCGAGTGGGTATTATATTAACTTGTTTTTACAATCTGCTTTACGTCGCACCGCCAACGGTCGTAGCCGTGTTGAAACACCGGATCCCGTGAGATCTCCGAAGTTAAGCAACATTGGGCGTGGTCAGGAGTTGGATGGGTTGCCACGCGCTGTTGGTGGGGGGTAAGGGAATGGAGGAGCGAAAAGGAACTGGCCACCCTCCCACACGAAAACTCCGGCTCAGGAACACCTCTGCGGAGGTTCGTACCTGCCTTCGGGCAGAATAACCCTTACCTTACCTTTACGTCGCACCAATCCAGAGAGGTCTTATGGTGACGATGGGATAGGAGTGGAGAGGAATCGACCGTGGCCTTGATTAAGGTACAGCCCGGAGTGAAAATGGGGAAACCACGGAAAACTATCTTCAGGACTGCCAATATGGGGTTCGAACCAACTATCTCCGGAATGTAAGCTGACAGCTACGTGACCAAAACCGCGCAGCCACTCGCTCGGTATTATATTAACTACTGTCCGGCTCCATGGCTAAATAGTTAGCGCGCTGGCCTTTGGTCACAGGGGTCCCGGGTTCGATTCCCGGCACAGAGCTTGGTGCACTTGTCTTCTTCATCATCATTTCATCCTCATCACGACGCGCACGTCAACTATGGGAGTCAAATCAAAAGACCTGCATCTGGCGAGCCGAACTTGTCCTCGGACACTCCCGGCACTAAAAGCCATACGCTATGTCATTTCACATTAACTACTCCTCCATATCTTTGCGATAGAGCAGTACAGACGTTAGTAATGTCGCACCCCTCAAGCCCAATTGACACACGAGTTCTCCCTCGAGACTAGTTCCGAGTCTCTTCTTCTTCACGAGATGAATAAGGGGAGGAAACTAGGACAAGTGTGATCGATGTTTTATCGTCCTGTCACCCTCCTCCTGATGTGAGATACTTCGGAGAAATCAGCAAAAATATTACTCGAATGGAATGTGTATTATGTCCTCCGGTGAAATATCATGGGACCCTTCAGTCAATTTAGTCATGACTTCGTGACTATTAGGGGACCAACTACAGTAGTTGGATTGAAAAACAAAATCCATAGTTCTAGCCCTTCAGGCAAGCAACTCAGTGTTGAAAACATCCTAGGGATGTGAGCTACAAATTTTAGGTAAATAAAATACAATAAAATATGAGAATATGTTCCTAAAATTTGCAATCCTTTTCTTAATCATCGTTATCCGGTCGATTAGATTAGCAGTCTGCCCTTTTCTACCACTACAAGCACTAATGTGAGTCAGTGCAGAGTCTCACTTAAGCACTTATAACTGGGGCATATATTCGGTGTAGACCTTTTTCAAAAAATTAAAAAAACTCCTGATGGTATTGAACCAAGGAACACATTACAGAAATAATTGTGTAAATAAGTTAATATGGCTAGAACTGGAATAAAAAATGAAGGCGAGTAAAGAAACAAGCGATTTTAGGCTATTTTTTTCCGGAATTGCATTTAGGCTGGAAATTATTATTTTTAAGTTTTTTTTGCTATTTGCTTTACGTCGCACCGACACAGGTAGGTCTTATGGCGACGATGGGATAGGAAAGGCCTAGGAATTGGAAGGAAGCGTCCGTGGCCTTAATTAAGGTACAGCTCCGGCATTTGCCTGGTGTTAAAATGGGAAACCACGGAAAACCATCTTCAGGGCTGCCGACAGTGGGGGTCGAACCCACTATCTCCCAATTACTGGATACTGGCCGCACTTAAGCGACTGCAGCATTTTTTTTATTTAGTTTGGTAGAGCTATCCAAGACTCACAATTTGAAACCTTTGCGGGACCTTTAGCCCATCAAATTTCGGCAGAATTGAGGAAATTGCTTAATTTTACGTTTTTCGTAGTATGAGGACTCCTACTTTGTCTGCTAAGAAAAGTTTTCAACATTAAAACTATAATTATGTACTTTTTACTTTTTATTCAGATTAAACATGTTCTTCAGTGTCAACATAGTTGAAATAACTTCTTAGTTTGTCGAACCCAAGACATAAATTTATAAAACACAAGTAGAATTATCTCGGCTATTCTTGGCTTTCTAGTGACTGAGGTCGCTATCCTTCCGTCTGATTGCTTCTCAATTGTTCTCACGTAGACCTAACAGCCCCCGAACTAGCCCTCCTATTCAGATAAAACTCCCTGACCAAGTTAGGTATCGAACCCTGGAATTCCTGGTAAGAGGCAGGCTCGCGGGGCCGGCAAGAAAATAAATAGTTTATTCAAATAGAAGAACTTGTTTCATTTCACAAGAACATCTTCAGATTCTTTCAAATCACTTATTACCATTATTTTTATGAATTGGCATGTGGTATTGGATAGACTGAAAAGCTTACAGGTTATTTTAATTTACTCTCGTTTATTCTTTTGAACTGGGTATTCTTTATAAGCCACGTGTATTTGTGTGCGTGTGTGTAAAAACTGTGTGTATTAATATGGTGTCTGGAATAGTGTATGTAACTTTAAAGTTTTGAGCCAAAAATTAGCCTGCCTGATCTGTTGCTGATACAATCAAGGGTGAATTTTAGAGCTTCAGTTCTTCAAGACATCTTTAATCTGTTAAAACTATGATCTTATAAAGGATTTGTAATTGTATACATTTTTTTTCTTTTTTGCTATTTTGCTTAACATCGCACCGACACATATATGTCTTATGGCGACGATGGGATAGGAAAGGTCTAGGAAGTGGAAGGAAGCGGCCGTGGCCTTAATTAAGGTACAGCACCGGCATTTGCCTGGTGTGAAAATGGGAAACCATGGAAAACCATCTTCAGGGCTGCCGACAGTGGGGCTCGAACCCACTATCTCCCGATTACCGGATACTGGCCGCACTTAAGCGACTGCAGCTATCGAGCTCGGTATACAAAATTTAAGCGATATAACTGAAAATTCACCCGTTCGCAGAAGACTGGAATTTCCCTTTGTATGCTGTACGTCTTACTAGCAGCCTGATTTAAATAAGTTAGAGAGAATTCAAAATAGGTCCGCCTCTGTGGTCTAGTGATTATTGTGTTTAGCTGCCACCCCCGGAGGCCCGGGTTCGATTCCCGGCTCTGCAACGAAATTTGAAAATGTGGTACGAGGGCTGGAACGGGGTCCACTCAGCCTCGAGTGGTCAACTGAGTAGAAGTGGGTTCGATTCCCACCTCAGCCATCCTGGAAGTGGTTTTCTGTGGTTTCCCACTTCTCCTCCAGTCAAATGCCGGGGTGGTACCTAACTTAAGGCCACGGCCGCTTCCTTCCCTCTTCTTTGTCTATCCCTTCCAATCTTTCCATCCCCCCGCAAAGCCCCTGTTCAGCATAGCAGTTGAGGCCACCTGGGCGAGGTACTGGCCATCCTCCTCAGTTGTATCAGTTGAAGCTCTAGCACACTGCCCTTGAGGCGGAAGAGGCGGGATCCCTCGCAAAGTACGAAGGAAAAACCAACCGTGGGGTGTAAAGAGATAAAGAAGAAGAAGAATTCAAAATAAGTTTTCCATGCTATCTGTAGGTAATTACAAATAGTATTATACCAATTCAAGCGATTTTCTACCATCCTATCCACTATTTGTACCTTCGTATGCTTACAAGTTGCCTGAAAGTTCAAATTCCTTTTAATATCAAATTCCGAGAAAGTGTTGAGTGAAATTTTCGTGATATTAAGAAGGTAATCTGTACTACTAAATGGAATTAAAAATGTAGCGGCGTATAAGTTAGATAAAAAAGGCAAAAATTAATTTCTGACACAATAGAAACATAAAACTTGATACCAGGAACACTGGTGCCTCGAATATCCCTAAGAAAATATAGATAATTCCCAAAAATCCTCGAGTAAGTTGAATGGGGTGGGAGTGGGGAAGAATTTGAAATCAGTGTTGTGAGGTGGGGGGGGTTCTAGTTTGAATACATTGTGACCTGTGCACCATTGCGCTCCTCTGTCAGTCTTAAAAAGAGTTGATATGCTTTTAATTGTAAAATTTGAATTTTAGTTATCGGATTTAAATAACTGATTAATGAAAAATTGAGCAAATTAATTTAGAGGAAATAATAATTCAGTTGTATTTGTGAGGGTTTTATTTATTTAAGGGCGAATCATTTCCGAGTTGGAATATAGTTACAAGTTGTTAAAGGACTGGAATCAACATTAAGTTGATGGCTCAATGACTCTTCTAAAAACAGCACAGCGGCTAGGTAGTATGACAGAAACAGTATTCTGTGGGGGCCAGCGGTATGTGGTGCACCTGAGCGGTTAACCATCCTGGTAATGACCACGCCCAACGTTGATTAATTGAAGTGCGACAAAGGAATTACAGCTGGCTTCCGTGGAAAAAACACAATTTATTGTTGAGTATCGGGAGAATTTTAATGGCACTTTTTGTTAGAATTTGAAAAAATGAAGGGCAGCTGGAATTGCAGCATCTTTCGAATACACCGCCTTGGCTACATAACTTAATTAATTAATGGATTAGTCTGTTGGTATCGGGTTTGGTAGAAGTAGTGACTTGGGAAATGGTTGGTAAGAACTGGGTGAGATTATCATTGACTGGGTTTGACACATGACCGGTACGTGGGCTCATAAGAGGAAGGGGGCGCGGTCGGGGTGGTCGTTCGTGTGTGCTTTGGCTTTCAATGTGTCCCAATTGCCTATTTTATAAATGGGCAGCCAGGGAAGTAAGCGGTATGGCAGCCTTGGCCAGCTGACACACTTCGCCTCGTCCCGTAGCACCTTACATTAGTGATACAAGCTTTTCATTCCGTCCCTGAAGGGGACGGCGGGCCTCCTAAACGGTAATGCCGTCTCTCAGGCCAGGGAAATTTGATTCGGTGAAGTAGACGTTCTGAGCTGTCGGGCCACGGTACAGCGGTTGCTACTTCTAAGCCGAGGCGTACTCTGCATCCGTCGACGAGTGTTTAGAAGGAAAACATGCTCATTGGTACTAACAGTGTACAAATGTTAAATGAAAGTATAAGAAGTTACCACTGATTCTTTCACGGCCCGTAATTGTAGACATGATATAGCCCTTCTGAGCTTATGCCGTGTCAGGAAAACAAGGTGAAATTCTTTACGTTTCACAGAGAACTTTGCTCTACGTCTCCAGAAGAAAATCTCGATTGTTCACGAGGAAGATTTCTCCAAGAATGAAGGTTTGAATTTAGACATTACTAACAGAAGTGTAAATGGTACGTTCATTCGTCACCAGATGGCTCACCGTACGTGGTACAGCACTAACATTCAAAGCGGAAGCTGACGGCACGATTAGAATCAGTCTGAGAGGGGGTCACATAACAGGATGTAAAAGTGGGAACGATTTGTCTTTGGTTAAAACAAAATTCTCTGTACTTGCAGCAAGGTATACATTGGCCAAACATGCCGGTCCATTGGTATTCATATCAAGGAACACGAACGAAATATTCGTCTCAACCAGCCAGACAAATCAGCAGTAGCTGAGCTCGCCTTATCGGGTCATGATGCCGTGTTTCAAAATGCTTGAGCTCTTAGACACTACAGGTCCAGGATTATTCAGGACGGTGTGGAAATACGTAGAAAACCTAACAACTTCAACAGGGACACTGGCTATCAGTTAAGTAATACGTGGTTGCCAGCCATTAAGGATTTACGTAGGTAGGCCCCTTCCCTGTCCCTTCACTATTGTTATCTCGTTTCGGTGTTTTCCAAATTCGTACGTTCCCTATCACCAGATGTTTCATTCCATGCTTGTGTCAGTGTCATATTTTCATAACGTGTGCACACTTGTTATGTGACCCTCTCTTAGATTGATTCTGGTGGTACCGTTAGCTTCCGCTTCCAATGCTAGCGCTGTACCGCGTACGGTGAGCCATCTGGAGACGAATCAACGTACCACTTACACTTCTGTTAGTAACTTCTAAATTCGAACCTTCATTCTTGGAGAAGTCGGAGAAGTCTTCCTCGTGAACAGTCGAGATTTTCTTCTGAAGCAAAGTTCTCTGCGAAACGTAAAGAACACTTTACTTTCTTGACACGGCGTCTATAAGTATAAGTATGAGTGTAAGTATAAGTATAAGTATAAGTATAAGTATAAGTATAAGTATAAGTATGTCCAGCTCCATGGCTGAATGGTTAGCGTGCTGGCCTTTGGCCACAGGGGTCCTGGGTTCGATTCCCGGCAGGGTCCGGAATTTTAACCATAATTGGTTCATTCCGCTGACACTGGGGCTGGATGTATGTGTCGTCTTCATCATCATTTCTTCCTCACCACGACGCGCAGGTCGCCCATGGGAGTCAAATCAAAAGACCTTGTCCTCGGACACTCCCGGCACTAAAAGCCATACGCCATTTCATTTCAGTATAAGTAGAAGAAGTGATTTATTTAAATAGACTACTACCTGCTGTACCCGTCGCTGACGGGTTGGTTTGTCACAATTGCAGCAGTGCTGTCATCTAGCGGAGAGGAGTGACAGCAGAAGAGACAGAGCACATTTCAGCTAAAAAAACAGTCAGTCATTGTATTTAATTTAAACTTAACTTCTTCCCAATATGTGGGGTGCCATTATGCCAATGCGGACCACGAAAGTTTTCTTTGCTATTTGCTTTACGTCGCATCGACACAGATATGTCTTATGGCGACGATGGGATGGGAAAGGCCTAGGAATGGGAAGGAAACGACCGTGGCCTTAATTAAGGTACAGCCCCAGCATTTACCTGATGTGAATAAAAGTTTTCATGTCCATAGTATTATACATACATTTATCGATTAAAAACTGAAAATAAATTGTCATTCATATCTAGTTTGATCCACCAACAATTTAAATTAACAGGGATTGTATACATGATTTTGTAAAATATGAAGTGAAATCGGAAAGTTGTGGGTTAGGATTCCACTGCAGTCCAGTGGTGGTGGCACCCTAATCATTTCCCAGACAACAATTAGAGTTACAGAAACATTGCATATGACCTATTTCTGTAGAAAACGTAGTTTTAAGTGGCCAGCCTGGGATTTATTTCGTAACCGGACTATTTTCATTTTTTTTTTTGTGATTAAGAGATAAAACATGCCAAGTTCAGTAAATACCTACATATTAATGACCACCATTTTGAAGGAGTTAATATTAAAAAATCGTAATAGACTTCTGTTTGAATTGAATATTTGAGATATATACAAAGAAAATTTCAGTTCAGTTGTTCTAGTAGTTTTGGGCATAACTGAGCGTAAAATAAACATACACCATTTCGTTTCGAACTATTACGCAAATTTTTGCAAACAATTTCGCAATTAACATATTTTCGGGTCAATATTTCTGAACCTCGAGCTAAACCAACGTAAGTCACATTTTACAAAACTTAGAGCCATATAAATGTAAGTCCACTGTCATTTTATTTCATAGCAATAAAATAATAATTAACCATTTTTAGTGTAAATTATATTAGTGAATGTTTTCAGTGATCAAAATTACACAAAACATATCAAGGACAATGATGAACATTTATTGCCTAAGTCACAATGCAGCAAAAATGCTCTGCAATTGAGGTTTCTCCTCTCTCCTGTAAAATGACTAAAATGTGACTTACGTTGGTTCAGCTCACAGGTACAGAATATACAGATCTACCGACAATGGGGTTTGAACCCACTATCTCCAGAATGCAAGCTGACAACTACGTGACACAAACATTATTATTATTATTATTATTATTATTATTATTATTATTATTATTATTATTATTATTGTTAATGTTAAAGAAAAGGGAAAATAAATACATACAGTAAATTGGTTAATTATTATTTTATTGCCATGAAAATAAAATGAAGTGGACTTACGTTTATATGGCTCTAAGTTTCATAAAATGTGACATTGATTTGACTCTCAGGTACAGATTTTGAAATAAAGCATAGTGATGATAATACATTCTCAATTGTGTATTAATCAGCTCTAAGAGGGGAAAATCTACAGAAACTCACAATCAGAGTAACAAGACATCGATCCTCATAAGACTGGCCTCACGGATTAATCCACATGTACTAACCATAAGCAATTTCAAAAATGCTAGAAAGAAGGGGAAGACGACACTCCGGAGATAAAAATATATTTTTACCTAATGCATGGATTTTCACGAACCTTTATGGGAATGTCACCGACATGAAAGAAGAGATATCACGAACATTTCTTTCATATACAATTAATAGTTTTTCCAAAATATTTCTTTTGAAATTTTTAATTCCATTTTTTCATGAAATAAATATAAAATGTTAATGTAAATTAGTAATTAGGCAGATAACACTTCTTCTAAAAGCACTACGTATCGATTTTTCTGTACATAATTTATATAATGAGATATATCGTACTAAAATTTGTGTAAATTTTACGTTCTGAAATTTTGGACTTAATATTCCCTACTACTTGAAAAAAAGTCTGCAATCAAAAATTCCATACGCAGGTTTGTTAATATAGCTGTGATACATATACCATACATATTTTGTTACATTTGACAGAATGTTATGGGAGAAAATGGGATTTAGATGTACAATTACAATTGGCAAACAAAGCATTATTACAGTGATAAATTGTTTGAATTCAGCGGAATAACTTCGTGACAAGAAAAAAGAAACAATCCTTTCAATTTCAGTCATAAAATATTTCGCCAAAATGAGCAAAATATCGTTTATCTCCCGAGTGTCGCCTTAAAAGTATGCAAACTTTGGAAGGAAAACAACCGTAGTTTGTAAATTAGCATATTTCGGTCGAATCAAGCTGCTGGATTTGAAACTGATTCATTTAGAGTGTTTTATTTAAATTACTGGCACATTTTCCACCTGAAATATGGAGCTCACGTTCGCTCACGACGACTATAACTTCACAGTCCAATTCATGGCCGGTTTATACTGTTATCAGTGGGAATAGCTGGCATCATGTCCCCACCACGGACGCATATGGCGTTGTTCCCAAGAGCCCGCTATTACCAGACTGTTGTACTGCCAGCGCTAATCTCTTCCGCCTCCCTGGTCACAGTTAATGCAGATCCTAGTTCCACTCACAGCCGACAACTATATCGACACTCCATCGGTTTATCATTTAGGGAATACAATACATAATTAATGTACTTTCCTCAGGAAAACAATGCCAACAGACGTGTTGTATTCACCGCACGCTTACCACTGACCGATAGAAAAATTAATGCTACATTGATGTATGGGCCTTCCAGTCATTACACTGGAATTCCTCGTGATAACAACTTCACTCTGATGTATGTGAACGATGGATTTAAGTGAACACACCCATAAATAAGGATTTCAAAAGAAACTCTTTGTTTGGAAAGAATCTATGTGATGAGTATCTTTGAAAACCTTATTATGCCCACTGAACGAAATTTTAGAAAATAAATATAAAAGCTTATTATATCCAAACTGGGCAAATAATCATGACACAGTAACAGTATAGTTATTGTACACTATACAAGCACCCTGGAACCAAGGAAAATGAAACAATTTCAGAATTGGATTTTACGAAAATCGGAAAAACACATCGGGCATAACACGATTAGATCTGCACAGTTTGGTAGTGGGGTTCTTTCGCTATTACACTGATGCCTTTCTTTAACTCTGTGTTAAATGTTACTTAACAAAATGTTAACTAACAATTGCTATCAATTTAACACTTCGGTCAAAAGTACCCTGTTTCACGAACACATTTCCAAAATTTGTCACGAAACAACTGTTAAAGACAGTCCGGCTCCATGGCTAAATGGTTAGCGTGCTGGCCTTTGGTCACAGGGGTCCTTCCCGATAAGGTCGGGAATTTTAACCATCATTGGTTAATTTCGGAGGCACAGGGGCTGGATGTATGTGTCGTCATCATCATTTCATCCTCATCACGACGCGCAGGTCGCCTACGGGAGTCAAGATAAAGACTGCACCTGGCGAGCCGAACATGTCCTCGGACACTCCCGGCACTAAAAGCCATACGCCATTTCATTTCATTTCTGTTAAAGACAAATTAACACGTTTCCGTGAGATTTCTGAACGCGTTTGGCAGAGAGCGTCTTTTTTTTAAATTCAACGTCCAGACCGGTATACTGGAATTGTATTTTGTCATACATAGTTGACATTATTAAATGTTATGTTTAGCAGAGACTTCGAAGACGTAAACATGCGCAGTAAGAGGCAACAGAAGCATTATTATAATGAATACGAGACAAACATTATTATAGATTTAATTTGAAAGTATGTGGATGTGCTTGAAAAGGAAAAGCACGGACGGTTATAAAACAACATTCAATATATTTTTATATGACTGAAATCTAAAGCTCCTACAACACCGGGAAGATATTTAATTGATATACATCTTGAATGATTTTCGGACATTATTTTACTGTGGGGAAGGTAATGTTGTCAATGCATCGGGAACTCTTTGCACAATTCTAAACACTCTGTCTTGCACTCGCGAGCGTAGTCGCCTACAATTACTTGAAAAGAATCTGAATCGTAATATCTAAGAACTATAAGCTACTCCTACACTGGAGACACTAATATGTTGCTATTTGTAGGAAATTCTAAAATATTTTCGATTTCTTCTGGTACTGTATTGTGTTCATTATGGCTTTGGTAAATAGGTTTTTAGAAAACTATCTTCTGACAACTCTAAAAAGACTGCATTCTTAGTACGGGTCATCCTTTGCCTTCTTAAGTTTATAGATAGTTTTCATACAGCAGTATAGCTTCAAACTTACGCCATGTTGAAATTTTAACAGCTGTTAAGGGGAGTTGTAAAGCCCTAAGTTACCAATGTTAAAATTGCTATATAAATGCCCCATTTCTCAGGACTTGTTCGTCGTTGAGAATTTATTTTTTACAAGATGTTTATTCATTTGTCTTCAGTACACTGATCATCAATCACTTAAAAATATTTTTAATTGGAGTTAAATTTTTTCAAAAAAGTCTAACATTTTAATTTTTTAACTAATCTACTGGTCCGCCTCTGTGGTGTAGTGGTTAGTGTGATTAGCTGCCATCCCCGAAGGCCAGAGTTCGATTATTGTCTCTGCCACGAAATTTGAAAAGTGGTACGAGGGCTGGAACGGGGTCCACTCAGCCTCGGGAGGTCAACTGAGTAGAGGTGGGTTCGATTCCCACCTCAGCCATCCTGGAAGTGGTTTTCCGTGGTTTTCCACTTCTCCTCCAGGCAAACCCCGGGATGGTACCTAACTTAAGGCCACGGCCGCTTCCTTCCCTCTTCCTTATCTATCCCTTCCAATCTTCCCATCCCCCCGCAAGGCCCCTGTTCAGCATAGCAGGTGAGGTCGCCTGAGCGAGGTACTGGTCATCCTCCCCAGTTGTATCCCCCGACCCAGAGTCTGAAGCTCCAGGACACTGCCCTTGAGGCGGTACAGGTGGGATCCCTCGCTGAGTCCGAGGGAAAAACCGACCCTGGAGGGTAAATATATTAAGAAGAAGAAGAAGAAGAAGAAATAATCTGCTGAAGGAAATTTTCTTGCACAGGATCCACAGAATTAGATTGCTGTTTTGTACATAGGCTATAGTATAAAGTTATTGGAGATATAACCATCAGTTTCTTAGACAACGGAGCATTCGTGCTCACAAATGTATTTTCGAGTAAATTGAGTTTAATGTAAAAATTACCACCTCACCTCATTCTGTGCAGAATAAATAGGCCTATTATAAAACCCAAGGGGCTGTGTGGCCGAGACGATAAATGCGTGCTCGGTTCGCCCGGTATGACGTGGGTTAGAATCCCCGCCAGGAAGTCGTTGAATTTAAGAAACAAGATTTCCACTTCCGGAGGTGCACATGGCCCTGTGATTCACTCAACCTACACCAAAAATGAGTACCAGGTTTATTCCTGGGGAAAAGATGGCCGGGAGTCGAGCTAACCACCCTACCCCATCAAGTACCGAGGTTACGGATAGTGGAAACCTTTGCCTTCCGCCCCTCCAAGGGCCTTCATGGCTCATACAGAGATGACTTTGCTTTTATTATAAAATCCTCCTTGTTGGTATTCCTCATCCTTTTTTCTATCGTGTTGACCCAATACAACTCTTATTCTCTTTTATTGATGTTTGTTGGTAATTTCTGATGCTGCGATCTCCGCCTTGAAAATTCTCACTTTGTCAAATTCCTTCACTCTCTGAATGGTATTGTTACTCCTAGGCCCTCCAAGACCTGTTTTTTGAAGTGTAGCCATGTTTAATTGCCAGTACAGCATCAAACACATCAAGTTTAATGTTAATTTGCCAACAAATACATTTTTGGGAACTCCCGATCACACAATGTTGTCAAAACATTCGTTGGAATTTTGCATCCTTCCTTTCAAAAACTTTTTGAACCATTCTGAATGGGTAAGATCCCTAAAGACAGGATTTATAGCTAGCATTTTTATATGCTATTCTTGCACGTGAACACTTCTAGGATACCTTTTCCTCTGCTCTCAGATATTTAAACCAATGCTTAGAACATAATTTTGTGTACAAGTTCAGAATCTTCCATCATACGTTAAAAAAAACCCGCACTAATATATATATAAAAATGAATTTAAAATAGTAAGTATGGGAGTCCGCCTCTGTGGTGTAGTGGTTAGCGTGATTAGCTGCCACCCCGGGAGGTCCGGGTTCTATTCCCAGCTCTGCCACGAAATTTGTAAAGTGGTACGAGGGCTGGAACGGTGTCTACTCAGCCTCGGGAGGTCAACTGAGTAGAGGTGGGTTCGATTCCCAACTCAGCCAACCTCGAAGTGGTTTTCCGTGGTTTCCCTCTTCTCCTCCAGGCAAATGCCGGGATGATACCTAACTGAAGGGGACGGCCGCTTTCTTCCCTATTCCTTGCCTCTCCCTTCCATTCTTCCCATCCCCCACAAGGTCCCTGTTCAGCATAGCAGATGAGGCTGCGTGGACGAGGTACTGGTCATCCTTCCCAGTTGTATCCCCCGACCCAAAGTCTCACCCTCCAGGACACTGCCCTTGAGGCGATAGAGGTGAGAACCCTCGCTGAGTCCCAGGGAAAAACGAGCCCTGGAGTATAAGCAGATTAAGAAAGAAAGAAAGAAAGAAATACGGGACTATTTAAATAAAATAAAATAAAGCAGAATGGTCCATATATTCAAGCAATGTGAAAAGTGAAAACGTCCAAATTTGTCAGTTTGGATCTTTACGACTCCACTTACGAGGTTTAACATGTGTCATGTTAATTTAACACAAGTATAAACAGTTTGTTAATATTAACAATGTTTGATGAGACGGTCATTTTGTTAAATCGTGTTTTGAGTCTTCTTAACATTCGTTGAAGAAACTGGGCCTGAATTAAGTTCTGGAGCTTATTGTAACTGAAGGAAACAAATTAATTTACAATAAATATTGTATGTTATAGATAAAAACATGTTTAAAATGACAGTTTTTCATGTTTAGTGTTCTCCTAAACTGTAATCTTGCTCCATCATCGTACTACGAGCAACTGAGCTTAATTTGCTCAATATTTTTGTAAGCGAATGACGCCTAATTTGCAGAATATCCAAGGTATGAACGCAACGAATTTCCATTGTATGCAACGTAACAAATTATGTTCATGGACTTAGCACAATTTGCTGCGGTCATTTCGATGGACAAAATACGATTTGCAACGGTAATCACTTTTCAACTGACCGGTTGACACAATTTGATTTCACAGTATGAAAAGAGCACATGATAAACGACACCAAACGGCATCAACCTTACTTGTGTCCATAGATAAACATAACGCGGTTTGCAATGATGTATGCAAGGTTTGTATAAATCCGTATTACTAAAAATTTTCTGTTGAAGTAGAAAGGAAAACACATTGAAATTTGCTTATAATGTGGGAAAGTGACCGGAATAAACTTAGATTAGTTTCTTCCTGGTAACTGAAATTTTATTATGTTGAAGTGCTGCTTATTGAAGTCACTAACAATTTATATAGCCTATCTCTCAGTGGATAAATCGTAACGAGTTCACATTCCAAGAGCTTGGCATCGAACCGGATATATTCGGATATTTGAAAGGTGGAGTTAAGTACATTCAGCACTCCAAGTCGCACGATGATGGCGTGTTAAAGATCTCTGGTGATATATTCACTTGATTCATATTACTTGATTCAAGAACTGGAAGAAATCCCAAGAAAAGCAGCTCAATTTCCGGCAAAAGAGTAGCATTACAAAAATGTTGCAAAGTTGCAAACTTTGGAGAAAGGAGACGAGCTGCTCGACTATGTGGCATGTTCCGAGCTGTCAGTGAAGAGATGGCGTTGTATGACATTATTAGACGAATAAGTCTGAGTGGTGTCTTTAAAAGTAGGAAAGAGCGCAACATGAAGATAAGTTGAAATTCAAGAGGACAAATAGGGGCAAATATTAATTTATATGAAGGGAGTTAGGGATTGGAATAACTTACCAAGGGCGGTGTTCAACAAATTTCCAATTCCTTTGCAATCATTTATGAAAAGGGAATCTGCCACATGAGCGACTGTCCTAAATGCAGATCAGTAGTGATTGATTGATATTGAAACTGTACAGTGCCCTGCACAGCTCACTGCATTATATGCAGCTTTCCATGTTGTTAAAATCATGCCAGAAGTCCCGGTATTTGTAGCATGTGCGGGCAAAAGGAACATCCCTGGGACTCGATCGACGTGTGGCCAGAACTAGACCTGCGAAGAAAACTCGGCGAACAATAGGAAGATGAAGTTGAAGCCCGTCCCCGAGGAAAAAGCGCTCTCTCTCACCAGACAGCGCGAGGGATAAGACGCGACGCCACGAATAGTCTAATACGCGCAGAGGCGGGGCTTATTTACAGTATTCCAAGCTAATGAGCCAACTTCCCGTGTTTGCTTCATGTTTGACGAGTGCCAACGCCAAATTTTGGCGCCCAAAATTTATGTGATATTTTGATACAGACATAGGAAAATTATATAAAGCACATCTTTGAATAGGGCGAATTTTTGTTGTTGTTGTTGTTGAGATATTTATGGTTCTAAAATTGGCATAATACACTGAGCATTTTTAAAAAAAGTTTTCATGTTTGTCTGTGCAATACTGCAGAAGACATTAATTATTGACTGTTGCTATTAAGAAAACTGCATTTTGAGAAAAAGGCATTTTCAGCTTTCGCCAATCTTGTTATCAGTTGTACAAGGTTTTCATGACATCGAGTGGGGAAGACTCGAACTGCTGCGAACCTTAGTTTGTAAGAAGACCCATAGGTAGCGTAAGAAGTCAAAACATAGAAATGCAATGTTTGCACTACAAACACTTTTGTTCAGCCATGCTGTAAAATTTCCACTGCCGACTTTAGGTTTCTTTCCACGCAACGGGTTACATATAGGGAATTATTAAAATTGTATCTTTCTGAAAAGAATATCTAGGACGATTTCTCTTCCCACTAGGTATAGAATAATTAATGTACTTCCGCCTTTGTGGTTTAGTGGTGAGTGTGATTAGCTGCCACCACCAGGAGGCATGGGTACGATTCCCGGCTCTGCCACGAAATTTGAAAAGTGGTACGAGGACTGGAATGGGGTCCATTCAGTCTCGGAGGGTCAACTGAGTAGAGGGGCTTCGATTCCCTCCTCAGCCGTCCTCAAAGTGGTCTTCCGTGGTTTCCCACTTCTCCTCCAGGCAAATGCCGGGTTGGTAACTAACTTAAGGCCACGGCTGCTTCCTTCCCTCTTCCTTGTCTATCCGTTCCAATCTTCTCATGCGCCCGCAATGCTCCTGTTCAGCATAACAGGTGAGGCCACCTGGGCCAGGTACTGGTCCTGCAGCCCAGTTGTATACCCCGACCCAAAGTCTCACGCTCCTGGACACTGCCCTTGATGCGGTAGAGGTGGGATCCCTCGTTGAGTCCGAGGGAAAAACCAACCCTTCAAGGTAAACGGATTAAGAAAGCAAAAAAAGGAAGAAAGAAGATTAATGTACTTACCTTGTTTAGTGTAGTGGTCTTTGATTATGTCAATACTACAACTAACAGCTAGATAAGGTTTTCTCAATCAATCTTTCAATGCCTTATTTAACTTGCACTAAACTGTGATGGCAGTATAGTCAGCTGAACATTCATACTCTTATGTGGAATACATTATTGGTGATAATAGCAGACTTTGTAGTCACACTTGAAACACAGTTGTACATCTCTTCCTTTATAGGTAGAATTTCATTTGAGAGGAGTGATTTTTATCGGCATTTAATTTTTCAAATTCTTTTTGTGCTAGTGGTTTAACACACGAAATATTTTCCGACACGCTACGATGGGAAAGTGCTGGGACTGAGAGAGCAGTGGCCGTGGCTTAAATTAAAGGTATAATCCCAAAATGTTTCTTGTACTCCAGAAGAAAACCTATAACCTGCTTTCCAGTCATTGACCGGGTCAGGGATGGAATGAATGAAGCCCCCATCTTGCGGCTTGGATAGGAATTGTGCCGGCTGCCGAAGCCTGTCGCACTCCTTTGGGGCAATGATTAATGACTGACAAATGAAAAATTAAATTATACTGGAGAGTGTTGCTGGAATGAAAGATGACAGGGAAAACCGGGGTACCCGGACAAAAGCCTGTCCCGCCCCCGCTTTGTCCAGCACAAACCCCACAGGAAGTGACCGGGATTTGAACAATGAAACCCAGCAGTGAGAGGTCAACGCGATGCCGCCAAACTTAAAATAAAGCATACTTTACTCACTGGACGAATAGAGGTCATGATGTGTCCAGTGTAATGAATGTGATACAGATGTGTTTTTGGGAGCGTCCAGAAGAAGAGATATGCGAAAAAAGTTAACAAACCGAGAGACGCGCGTGCTCGAATTACTGGCGGAAAATTCAGCTCCCTTAACTTGACAAAAGGAAAATCGCATTCCAAATTAGGTCATGGATTATTTATATTTAATGTAATTAAAGACAATTATATATCCGCCTCTGTGGTGTAGTGGTTAGTGTGATTAGCTGCCACCCCCGGAGGTCCGGGTTCGAATCCCGGCTCTGCCACGAAATTTGAAAAGTGCTACGGGGCTGGAACGGAGTCCACTCAGCCTCGGGAGGTCAACTGAGTAGAGGTGGTTTCGATTCCCACCTCAGCCATTCCCGTAAGTAGTTTTCCGTGGTTTCCCACTTTTCCTCCAGGCGAGGGAAAACTACCCTGAAGGGTAAACAGATAAAGAAAGATGGAAGAAAGTAAGAAAGAAAGGAAATTTTTCTTACCATCTTTAGAATTTAGATATTGTTGGTACTTTAAAAAAATGGGGCATGAGAGTTGGTACTTCAGGTGCAAAAGTTGCGAAACGTAAGTCCAGGACTAATTTTAGACAGGAAAATATGAACAAAAATAGTTGTATAGTCCGCCTCTCTGGTGTAGTGGTTAGTGTGATTAGCTGCCACCCCCGGAGGCCCGGGTTCGATTCCCGGTTCTGGCACGAAATTTGAAAAGTGGTACGAGGGCTGGAACGGGATCCACTCAGCCCCGGGAGGTCAAGTGGGTAGAGGTGGGTTCGAATCCCACCTCAGCCATACTGGAACTAGTTCTCCGTGGTTTTCCACTTCAACTCCAGCAAATGCCGGGATGGTACCTAACTTAAGGTCACGACCGCTTCTTTCCCTCTTCCTTGTCTATCCCTTCCAATCTTCCCATCCCCCGCAAGGCCACTGTTCAGCATAGCAGGTGAGGCCGCCTGGGCGAGGCACTGGTCATGCTCTCCAGTTGTATCCCCCGACCCAGAGTATGAAGCCCAGAACACTGCCCTTGAGGCAGTAGAGTTTGGAACAAATAAGGAAGAGGAAGAAGAAAAAGAAGAAGTAAGAAACAAAAATATATAACAAAGTAGCATTTCCCCGCGGCTTTACCCGCGTTTATTAATTGAAATATTTTATATAATAAAAGACTATTTCTTATGGAGCTTTCGGTCGAACTATTTTAGTGTACTTCCTAATGGAGCTAAGATATATAGTGCGTTTACATTTCCCACTCTTGAACAAATCACATACAGCTGACAAAGGGAGAAGCAGCCTTTTCGAGGATGGAGTCCTTCAACTTTAAGAGATTGTTGTTGTGCCGCGTTGGTTTTTCATAGCGAAACTGAAACAAACGGGGAACTGCAGACATCTAAACTTAAACTGTATATCCGAAGATATTATTTGAATCCGAAAAATGAATATTACTTCACTCATGGCAAGCCCAATCATGAGAATGGCTTCAATAATATTAGTCATCAGTTTCAGGATTCTTATTCTTAAGAAGGATAATCGGTGCCACAATCTTCCGCTCTAAGATGTTCGAGGATACTACAGGTGACTCCAAATCTTTCAAAAGCTCTGCCGTGTAGTCGATAGACTTGTAACTTTGTAGAACATTGGGTAATTGTTGTAAAAGTTAGTTGTTGATGACGTTGACAGCTTCACTTCTTGGAGCAAGAACAGCTCTTTGACATATACATGCGTAATTGGTGAAATGCTGTGGCCATGAATGTTAAAAATTTCAGATCTGTGCGTGTTCATTATAATATAATCTTCTTTACTATAGCCTATGTTTTCTCTAAATGAAATAATAAAACATGAGGTTGAGTTAGTTGAAAGAAAACATGATAACCGGATAATTATTGTGTGTGTTGCTTATTGATGACGTTGACAGCTTCATATCTCGGTGCAAGAATTGCTCTTAGACACAGCCATGCGTCTTAGGTGAAAACCTGTGCCCAGCTATGACAAATATTTCAGATCTTTGGTTGCCGTAGATTTTGCTGGGCATCGCACACATGCACACAAACAGGCAGACAGACATCATGGACCGAAGGAAAATAACTTCCTATTTCACCGACTTAAAATCGTCTATCTTGTGTCCTATATATTTCCTCTAAATGTATACATGTCCACCCCTTGTCCTCTTTCTCTACACTGTTTGGTTATGAAGTCAGGTAACATCCCAAGCATTTGCCCGGAGATGTGGGAAAACATGGAATAACCACTGCGTTGGTGACTGAGGAAGGTATCGAACCTGTGCCTGCGAGGGTTGGCAGCTAATCCCACTAATTACCACATCACAGATGCGGACTCAGGATACTATTGCCTTTAAGCAATTTTTGAATTAGATATTCTTGGTACTTTAAAAAATTGGGACATGAGAGCTGGTACTACGGATGTAAAAGTTGAGGAACATTGATCCATGACTATTTATAGGTAGAAAAAAACAGGAAAAAGAAGTAATTGGATTCATTATAACTGCCGGATTAAAACCTCTGGATATTTATGCTCTTTAAATAAACACAAAGTAACATACAGTACATCACTCATTAAGACTTTCCAAATCACATGCGATGGCCGGGAATAGAACCCGGATCAACTGCTTGGAAGGCAACTATGCTCACCATTACACCACCATCGCACGTTGAACGCCGCGCTCTCCACAAGGTGTTATAAAGTAGTTCGTGACTGTTGACCGCGCAATTATCACGTACTTTGTAAGAGATTAGTTCTAATTCTTATCTGTAATGAATGGAATGTTTATTTAACTGAGACGATAGCGTGCTTAAGTGGTACAGATTTAAGATCTCATTTTTAAATTCAAATATTTATTTTTCTTATTTTCTTTCTTCTTCTTCCTTCTTAATCTGTTTACCCCCCAGGGTTGGCTTTTCCCTAGGACACAGCGAGGGATCCCCGCTCAACCGCCTAAAGGGCAGTGTCCTGGAACGTGAGACATTGGGTCGGGGGATACAACTTGGGAGGACGACCTGTACTTCGCCCAGGCTGTCTCAACTGCTGTGCTGAACAGGGGCATTGGTGGGGGATGGGAAGATTGGAAGGGATAGAGAAGGAAGAGGGAAGGAAGCGGCCGTGGCCTTAATTTAGGTACCATCCCGGCATTTGCCTGCAGAAGAAGTGTGAAGCAACGGAAAACCACTTCTCGGATGGCTGAGGTGGGAATCGAAACCACCTCTACTCGGTTGACCTCCCGAGGTGGAGAATACCCCGTTCCAGCCCTCGTACGACTTTTCAAATTTCGTGGCCGAGCTGGGAATGGAACCCGAGCTCCGGGCGTGTCAGCTAATCACACTAATAATTACACCTCAGAGGCGGACTACTTAATTAATTAATTAAATTAATTATTTCATCGGCTTATACTCCAGGGTTTGTTTTCGCCGGACACAGCGACGGATTCCACCTGTACCACCTCAAGGACGTGTCCTGGAGCGTGAGACTTGGGGTCGGGGAATAGAACTGGGAAGGAGGAACAGTACCTCGCCCAGGCGGCTTTACCTGCTATTATGAACAGGGGCCCTATGGGAGGATGGGAATATTGGAAGGGATAGACAAGGAAGAAGGAAGGAACGGCCATGGCCTCAAGTTATGTACATTGCATTTGACCAGAGAAGTGGGAAACCGCGAAAGAAAAAAAAAAAACAAAAAACATCGAGGATGACTGAGGGAGGAATCGAATACGGGCATCCGGGGGGTTGACAGCTAATCACACTAATTCCCACACAACAGAGGTGGACTCAGATTGCTATTGTCTTTAAACTTTCTTTTTCCTTATTGTAATTGGAATGTCGAAAATGTTGGTACTTTCAATAATTGGGATGTGAGAGCTGGTAATTCATATGTAAACGTTAAGAAGCAATGATCCAGGATTAATTCTAGATAGTTAAACAGGATATACAAGTGATTGGATTCATTATAAGAGCCGGTTTAAGAGATCTGGAAGTTAATGTTCTTTAAACGAACACAAAGTAACATACTTCACAGACATTGAGACTTTCAAAATCAGATGCGATGGCCGGGAATAGAACCCGGATCAACTGCTTGGAAGGCAACTATGCTCACCATTACACCACCATCGCACGTTGAATGTCGCACTCTCCACAAGGTGTTATAAATAAGTTCGTGCCAGTTTACTGCGTAATTATCACGTACTTTTTAAGAGATTAGTTCGAATTCTTATCCGTAACGAATCGTGTTTAAGTGAGACGATAGAGTGCTCAAGTGTTACAGATTTAAGCTCATTATTAAATTCGAATATTTATTTATTTATTTATTTATTTATTTATTTATTTATTTATTTATTTATATATTTATATATTTATTTATGTACTTATTTATTTATTCATTTATTTATTTATTTATTTAATTAATTAATTTATTTATTTATTTATTTATTTATTTATTTATTTATTTATTTATTTATTTATTTATTTATTTATTTATTTATTTATTTATTTCATCAGTTTACCCTCCAGGGTTGGTTTTCCCTCGGACTCAGCGAGGTATCCCACCTTTACCGCCTCAACGGCAGAGTCTTGGAGCATGAGACTTGGGTCGTGGGATATAACTGGGAAGGAGGACCAGTAGTTTCTCCAGACAGCCTCACCTGCTATGCTGAACAGGGGCCTTGTGTAGGGATGGGAAGACGGGAAGGGATAGACAAGGAAGAGGGAAAGAAGTGCCCGTGGCCTTAAGTTGGGTACCATCCCGGAATTTGTCCACGGAAGTGAGTAATAAAGAACTACTTTGAGGCTAACTGGGGGAGGAATCGAACCCGGGTCTACGGCGGTGACGGGTTATCACTCTAATTACCACACCACAGAGGCGGACTCAGAATACTGTTTTTCTTAAAAAATGTCTTTCCTTACGTCCGAGGGAAAAGCTACCTGGAGGTAAACAGATTAAGAAGCAAAGGAAGATAGCAAGAAAAAAGAAGTTTTTCCTCACTATCTTTAGAATTAGTCCGCCTCTGTGGTGTAGTGGTTAGCGTGATTAGCTGCCACCCCTGGAGGTCCGGGTTCGATTCCGGCTCTGCCACGAAATTTGAAAAGTGGTACGAGGGCTGGAACGGGGTCCACTCAGCCTCGGGAGGTCAACTGAGTAGAGGTGGGTTCGATTCCCACCTCAGCCATCCTGGAAGTGGTTTTCCGTGGTTTCCCACTTCTCCTCCAGGCGAATGCCGGGATGGTACCTAACTTAAGGCCACGGCCGCTTCCTTCCCACTTCCTTGTCTATCCCTTCCAAACTTCCCATCCCCCCACCCCCGCAAGGCCCCTGTTCAGCATAGCAGGTGAGGCCGCCTGGCGAGGTACTGGTCATTCTCCCCAGTTGTATCCCCCGACCAATAGTCTGAAGCTCCAGGACACTGCCCTTGAGGCGGTAGAGGTGGGATCCCTCGCTGAGTCCGAGGGAAAAACCGACCCTGGGGGGTAAACAGTTGATGATGATGATGGTCTTTACTTAAAAAAAGGACAAATTTTAGACAGGAAAATATGAACGAAAATAGTTGGATAGTCTGCCTCTATGGTGTAGTGGTTAGTGTGATTAACTGCCACATCCGAAAGCCCGGGTTCGATTCCCCTTTCTGGCACGAAATTTGAATAGTAGTACGAGGGCTGTAGCGGGGTCCAATCAGCCTCAGGTCAAATGAGTAGAGGTGGGTTCGATTCCCTCGTCAGCCATCCTGGAAGTAGTTTTCCGTGGTTTCCCAATTCTCCTCCAGGCAATAGCCGGGATGGTACCTAAGTTAAGGCCACGACCGCTTCCTTCCCTCTTCCTTATCTATCCCTTCCAATCTTCCGATCTCCCGCAAGGCCATTGTACAGCATAGCAGGTGAGGCCGCCTGGGCGAGGCACTGGTCATCCTCTCCAGTTGTATCCCCCGACCCAGAGTATGAAGCCCAGAACACTGCCCTTGAGGCAGTAGAGTTTGGAACAAATAAGGAAGAGGAAGAAGAAAAAGAAGAAGTAAGAAACAAAAATATATAACAAAGTAGCATTTCCCCGCGGCTTTACCCGCGTTTAATTGAAATATTTTATATAATAAAAGACTATTTCTTATGGAGCTTTCGGTCGAACTATTTTAGTGTACTTCCTAATGGAGCTAAGATATATAGTGCGTTTACATTTCCCACTCTTGAACAAATCACATACAGCTGACAAAGGGAGAAGCAGCCTTTTCGAGGATGGAGTCCTTCAACTTTAAGAGATTATTGTTGTGCCGCGTTGGTTTTTCATAGCGAAACTGAAACAAACGGGGAACTGCAGACATCTAAACTTAAACTGTATATCCGAAGATATTATTTGAATCCGAAAAATGAATATTACTTCACTCATGGCAAGCCCAATCATGAGAATGGCTTCAATAATATTAGTCATCAGTTTCAGGATTCTTATTCTTAAGAAGGATAATCGGTGCCACAATCTTCCGCTCTAAGATGTTCGAGGATACTACAGGTGACTCCAAATCTTTCAAAAGCTCTGCCGTGTAGTCGATAGACTTGTAACTTTGTAGAACATTGGATAATTCTTGTAAAAGTTGTTTGTTGATGACGTTGCCAGCTTCACTTCTTGGAGCAAGAACAGCTCTTTGACATATACATGCGTAATTGGTGAAATGCTGTGGCCATGAATGTTAAAAATTTCAGATCTGTGCGTGTTCATTATAATATAATCTTCTTTACTATAGCCTATGTTTTCCCTAAATGAAATAATAAAATGTGAGGTTCAGTTAGTTGAAAGAAAACATGATAACCGGATAATTCTTGTGAGTGTTGCTTATTGATGACGTTGACAGCTTCATATCTCGGTGCAAGAATTGCTCTTAGACACAGCCATGCGTCTTAGGTGAAAACCTGTGCCCACCTATGGCAAATATTTCAGATCTTTGTTTGCCGTAGATTTTGCTAGGCATCGCAAACATGCACACAGACAGACGGACAGACAGACAGACAGACAGACAGACAGACAGACAGACAGACAGACAGACAGACAGACAGACAGACAGACAGACAGACAGACAGACAGACAGACAGACAGACAGACAGACAGACAGACAGACAGACAGACAGACAGATATCATGGACCGAAGGAAATTAACTTCCTATTTCACCGACTTAAAATCGTCTATCTTGTGTCCTATATATTTCCTCCAAATGTATACATGTCCACCGCTTGTCCCCTTTCTCCACACGGTTTGGTTATGACGTGAGATGAATCTTCGTAGCGTGTTTTTACGACCGGATATCTTCCATGACGTCAACCTAATCAGATGAGTTAAAGAGATGAAATGAATGACATGATATATGATAGTAAGAATGAAGGGGATTAAACCCGGCGCCGGCACATAGGCCACTTCTCTCGAATACCTCAATACTTTACGCTCTCATCCGACGGACGAACCACCATCAACAGCGTCATATGCCCTCACACCATATAAGACCAAAAACGGCTTGCTACGTCATGGACGTAAAATGGTTCCTTGAATTGTGTTCTCTATCTACCTTTTGTACGTTGCCTAGCGACAGTGACTCTATGCATATAATCTTGGTGACAGCCCGTTGGATTGTCATATCACAATACACGTTTTCCGAAGGTTTTTCGTTCATAATTCACCAACGGAGGCGAAAATGAAAATTCCGGCTTCGAGGTGCTTTCAGACCCCCTTCCATCTACCTATGTTCAAAATTTCAGATCTCTGCGTGCTGAAGATTTTGCTGGCCATCGTGCGCAGGCAGACAGACAGGCAGACAAACACTTCCTTTCATTATTATAGCTTAGTAATTCACTAGCCATTTCATCTTTCTTTCCTAATCCGTTTAAACACCAGGGTTGTCTTTTTCACTCAGACTCAAAGAGGGATCCTACCTCTACCGCCTCAAGGCGAATGTCCAGGAGCGTGAGACTTTGGGTCAGGGGATAAAACTTGGAAGGAGGACCAATACCTCGCCCTGGCGGCCTCAGCTTCTATGCTGAACACGGGCCTCGTGGGAGGGTGGGAAGTTTGAAGGGATAGACAAGTAAGAGGGAAGGAAGCGGCCATGGCCTTCAGCTAGGAAACATCCTAAGCATCTGTCCGGAGATGTGGGAAAACATGGTAAAACCATTCCGTTGGTGACTTCGGAAGGAATCCAACCTGGGCCCCCGAGGTTTGGCAGCTAATCACACTAATTACCACATCACAGACGCGGGCCGAGGATACTATTGCCTTTAAACAATCTTTAGAATTAGATATTATTGGTACTTTAAAAAATTGGGACATGAGAGCTGGTACTTCGGATGTAAAGGTTGAGAAACATTGATCCATGACTATTTATAGGTAGAAAAAACAGGAAAAAGAAGTAATTGGATTCATTATAACTGCCGGATTAAAACCTCTGGATATTTATGCTCTTTAAATAAACACAGTAGCATACAGTACAGCACCCATTAAGACTTTCAAAATCACATGCGATGGCCGGGAATCGAACCCGGATCAACTGCTTGGAAGGCAACTATGCTCACCATTACACCACCATCGCACGTTGAACGCCGCGCTCTCCACAAGGTGTTATAAAAAAGTTCGTGTCTGTTGTCCGCGCAATTATCACGTACTTTGTAAGAGATTAGTTCGAATTCTTATCTGTCATGAATGGTGTGTTTATCTAACTGAGACGATAGAGTGCTTAAGTGGTACAGATTTAAGATCTCATTATTAAATTCAAATATTTATTTTTCTTATTTTCTTCTTCCTTCTTAATCTGTCTACCCCCCAGGGTTGGCTTTTCCCTAGGACACAGCGAGGGATCCCAGCTCAACCGCCTAAAGGGCAGTGTCCTGGACCGTGAGACATTGGGTCGGGGGATACAACTGGGGAGGACGACCTGTACTTCGCCCAGGCGGACTCACCTGCTATGCTGAACAGGGGCCTTGGTGGGGGATGGGAAGATTGGAAGGGATAGAGAAGGAAGAGGGAAGGAAGCGGCCGTGGCCTTAAGTTAGGTACCATCCCGGTATTTGAGTGCAGAAGAGGTGTGAAGCAACGGAAAAACACTTCTAGGATGGCTGAGGTGGGAATCGAAACCACCTCTACTCAGTTGACCTCCCGAGGTTGAGTGTACCCCGTTCCAGCCCTCGTACGACTTTTCAAATTTCGTGGCAGAGCCGGGAATCGAACCCGGGCCTCCGGGGGTGGCAGCTAATCACACTAATAATTACACAGCAGAGACGGATTAATTAATTAATTAAATTAATTATTTCACCGGTTTATTCTCGAGAGTTTGTTTTCCTCCGGACACAGCGAGGGATACCACCTGTACCACCTCAAGGACGTGTCCTGGAGCGTGAGACTTGGGGTCGGGGGATAGAACTGGGAAGGAGGAACAGTACCTCGCCCAGGCGGCCTTACCTGCCCTACAGGGGCCTACAGGGGCCCTATGGGAGGATGGGAATATTGGAAGGGATAGAAAAGGAAGAAGGAAGGAAGCCTCCATGGCCTTAAGTTACGTACATTGCATTTGCACGGAGAAGTGGGAAACCGCGAAAGAAGAAAAAAAAATATCGAGGATGACTGAGGGAGGAATTGAACACGGGCATCCGGGGGGATGACAGCTAATCACACTAATTCCCACACAATAGAGGCGGACTCAGAAAACCATTGTCTTTAACCTTTCTTTTTCCTTATTGTAGCTGGAATGTCGATAATATTGGTACTTTCAATATTTTGGATGTGAGAGCTGGTAATTCGTATGTAAACGTTAAGAAGCAATGATCCAGGATTAATTCTAGATAGTTAAACAGGATATACAAGTGATTGGATTCATTATAAGTGCCGGTTTAAGAGATCTGGAAATTAATGTTCTTTAAACGAACACAAAGTAACATACTTCACACACACTGAGACTTTCAAAATCAGATGCGATGGCCGGGAATCGAACCCGGATCAACTGCTTGGAAGGCAACTATGCTCACCATTACACCACCATCGCACGTTGAATGTCGCGCTCTCCACAACGTGTTATAAATAAGTTCGTTCCAGTTGACTGCGTAATTATCACGTACTTTGTAAGAGATTAGTTCGAATTCTTATCCGTAAGGAATGGTGTGTTTATTTAACTGAGACTATAGAGTGCTCAAGTGGTACAGATTTAAGCTCTCATTATTAAATTCAAATAATTTAGTTTCTTTCTTTCTTTCTTTCTTTCTTTCTTTCTTTCTTTCTTTCTTTTTCTTTCTTTCTTTTTCTTTCTTTCTTTCTTTCTTTCTTCTTCTTATTCTTAATATGTTTACCCTCCAGGTTTGGCTTTTCCCTAGGACTCAGCGAGGGATCCCCCCACTAACGCCTCAAGGGCAGTGTCCTGGAACCTGAGACATTGGGCCGGGGGATACGACTATAGAGGACGACCCGTACCTCACCCAGGCGGTCTCACATGCTATGCTGAACTGGGGCCTTGGTGGGGGATGGGAAGATAAGAAGGGATAGACAAGGAAGAAGGAAGGAAACGGCCGTGGCCTTAAGTTAGGTACCATCCCGTTATTTGCCTGGAGGAGAAGTGGGAAACCACGGAAAACCACTTGTGGATGGCTGAGGTGGGAATCGAACCAACCTCTACTCAGTTGACATCCCGAGGTTGAGTTGACCCCGTTCCAGCCCTCGTACCACTTTTCAAATTTCGTGGCAGAGCCGGAATCGAACCCGGGCCTCCGGGGGTGGCAGCTAATCACACTAACCATTACACCGCAGAGGCGGATTAATTAATTAAATTAATTATTTCACCGGTTTATACTCCAGGGTTTGTTTTTCTCCGGACACAGCGAGGGATTCCAGCTCTACCACCTCAAGGACGTGTCCTGGAGCGTGAGACTTGGGGTCGGCGGATAGAACTGGTAAGGAGGAACAGTACCTCGCCCAGGCGGCCTTACCTGTCCTACAGGGGCCCTATGGGAGTATGGGAATATTGGAAGGGATAGACAAGGAAGAAGGAAGGAAGCGGCCGTGTCCTGAAGTTAAATACGTTGCATTTGCCCGGAGAAGTGGGAAACCGCGGGAAAAAAACCACTTCGGGGATGAATGAGGGAATACGTGCCTCCGGGGGGATGACAGCCAATCACAGTAATTCCCACACAACAGAGGCGGACTCAGAATACTATTGTCTTTAAACTTTCTTTTTCCTTATTGTAATTGGTATGTCGATAATGTTGGTACTTTCAATAATTGGGATGTGAGAGCTGGTAATTCATATGTAAAGGTTGAGAAGCAATGATCCAGGATTAATTATAGATAGTTCTAGAATGAATGAATGAATTTATTGAACTGAACATGCTTTCGCCCAGTTACAATGTTCCAATAAAATGAACATTCACAAACTATTTATAGCTAGACACTAACTACTTACTTCTTAGCTACTTCTAAATCTACTTTGTAGCATCTTGCACATGGGCGGATCGCCAGCTCCACACGCAACACACCACCTAACTAAACTAACTACTTTACTACATGAATATACTACTTAACTACTTCTAAATCTACTTTGTAGCATCTTACACATGGGCGGATCGCCAGCTCCACATGCAACACACCACCTAATTAAACTAACTACTTTACTACATGAATATATACTAAATCTATCCTAAATCTGTCTGGCCGCGACATCACCCCTGGTGAGGAACTGCTACCGCCCTTCCCTGGGATGTCACGACCAGACATGTCTCATGAGGCTCGGAAACCGATACCTCATAGACCCTTTAAGCTGTCAATGTTATTTCCTCACCACTCCTTCCTGTAACAACCCACATGTGTGCGGATTGCCTAGCTCTACATGTAGGCTGTCACACCTGTATTTCACTGCCGAGACGGATTCCATAACTCGGCTCATCTTTCACTGTCTCATTGACAACTTACTTCCTCTAACCTAACACTATTCACTACTTTACTCTACTTTACATGTGCAGACGTACCGAATCAACACTTTAGCTTGAGATAGGTCAGGCCTATCCCGCCCTCTTCCAACTCTACTGTATGTCAGCAGCCAAAAACAAACAAACTAACAAAACCAAACTAAAATAAAACCAAAATAAAATAAAATGGGCAGACAAACAACCGACAATCTCATTAGAAGGTATACAGTACGGCTTACATATCAATGAATTGAATCTACTAATTAGAAATATACAATATCTAAGGAACAAAGAGACAAAACTGAACAAATATAAAAGAAACGAAACATAATACTAAACTTATAATTATTGTCGCCCTTACTTATTAGTGAGTTATACTATATAATGTTCCATATCTGTGAATAAATCGAATATATTAATTCCACACGACCGATTGAAAACAATCCAAGGATGGCCACCACTACGGGGGAGAGGCCGTCCGATCATCGCATCCATCACTATCACATGTCACTGGTTCTGTTCAGTTTCGAACTGTCACTTACTTGTAACTTGTACCATATTCAGTTATAATCTACTACCACAGACGTATTCATTAATAGTTGCTTACATATATCTTTGAACGTAGCTACATGTAATTATCTCTGTTTTCTTTACATTTTTTCCCAAATACCTATCATCATCATCATCATCATCATCTGTTTACCCTCCTTTCCTCCCTTTCTCTAATATTTCTTTTACTTCAGCGGCTGAAATTTCCTTATCTAAATCGGGCAGGGAGCACCGCAATCCTCTCGAGATTCCCCTCTTCTGAACATCCTGTTTCCAACTTGTAATCTCGACAAGTTCGAGTACTCCTCTACCGCCTCAAGGGCAGTGTCCTGGAGCTTCAGACTCTTGGTCGTGGGATACAACTGGGGAGTATGGCCAGTACCTCGCCCAGGCGGCCTCACCTGCTATGCTGAACAGGGGCCTTGTGGAGGGATGGGAAGATTGGAAGGGATAGGCAAGGAAGAGGGAAGGAAGCGGCCGTGGCCTTATGTGGGAAACCACGGAAAACCACTTCGAGGATGGCTGAGGTGGGAATCGAACCCACCTCTACTCAGTTGACCTCCCGAGGCTGAGTGGACCCCGTTCCAGCCCTCGTGGCAGAGCCGGGAATCGAACCCGGGCCTCCGGGGGTGGCAGCTAATCACGCTAACCACTACACCACAGAGGCGGCTTAATACCTCTCATAATGTTAAATAATTTGGCTACCTTTCCCGGTTTCTTCCATTCTCTGCTTAATAGACTAGAGAGTGTGTACAGTTCATTTTCATTTAGAATTTTATCCAATTCTTTCCTTTCTATGTATTTCTCTCTAATGTTTCTTGTTTCTTTGCAGTCCTTAATCAAATGAGCCACTTCCATATTTGAATTACAAAAAATACATTTATTTTCGTCATTTTTTTCTCTTAAAGCTTTATTTCTATACACTCCCATCAGCCACCAGATTATTCCTCTCATTACCCTTTTTGTTAACATTTGTATCCTTATTGTCATATTCTCACTTATTTTACAAAATTCTATTAGTGTTCTCTTACTATTGCATTCTGTCCTAATTGTTTGTCTTTCTATATCTTTCACTCTTTGAACTATTTTCTTATGCAATCTCCTGTCATCCCTTTCAATATTAGTCACCCAGTATGATCTCATTCCTATGTACTCTAGAAGATTCTTCACCCCATCCACCCAATAGCCTTCGTTTAAATGCTTCATTTGGTGATGGTAGGCTAAGCCTAATATTTCACCACCTCCCCCAGTCTTTAATCTTAACCAATACTTGACTATTCGCTTAGCAATCTCAGTTCGCATACTCACCCCTTCATACATCATTCTTACTCCACAGTTTGCAGTACAGTTAGGTAGTCCCATAATTATTTTGGCAAATTTGCTAACGATTACATCTAAAGCTACAATTCCCTGATCTACTCCCCAAATTTCTGATCCATACAGTACTTTAGCTTTAACTATTGCATTAAATATGTTTTCCTGGATTTTGTATTCTACGTTAGGCATCTTTTTATCTAATATTTTGCTACCAGCCAAGGCACTTATTCCCCTCATTTTGGATCTTTTTATTTGGTCAGACCAGTTTCCATTACTACTTATAATCGTCCCTAAGTATTCGATTTTTTTTTACCACTTCTAACTTTGTCCTACCCATCCACCACTGTTCACTCTTAGAATGCTTAACACCCCTTTTACAGACCATTACTCTGGTTTTCTGTGGGTTAACCTTTAAATTCCACTCTTTGCAGTAGTTCTCTACCTCATTAATACTATTTTGCATCTTGCTGGGTGTTAATGCAAGTAGAATGATATCGTCCGCAAAGATTAGGCCTGGAATATCTTGGCACTTAAGACATGGAGAAGCTCCTTTTTCATATTCTTTCGAGTGGAAAATATCGTTAATAAACAAGAAAAATAATATGGGGGACTGTTTACACCCTTGTTTAAGGCCCACTTTAGAAGTTCTCTCTCCCACTACTAAACCATTCTTAACTTTGACTGAACATTTAAATTCCGAATATATATTATCAATTGCTCTTATAATTTTAGCTGATACTCCGATCTGCCACAACTTATGGGCAACAGCTTTCCTACTCACCGAATCAAAAGCCTTTTCTAAATCAATTACGGTAATGTACAACTTGCCTCTTTTCTTTCTGATATATTTATCTAATATTGTTTTAACTACCATTATATTGTCACTAGTCCTCATTCCCTTTCTGAATCCTGCTTGTAATCTCGACAAGTTCGAGTACTCCTCTGCCCAATTCATTAATAATTTTGCCAATATCCCTGTGTATATCTTGCTTAAAGAATCTAGCAACGTAATCCCTCTATAGTTACTTGGGTTAGATCTCTCTCCACGATTCTTGTATACAGGACAGATGATACCTTCTTGCCATGATTTAGGGAATCTAGCTCCCTCGAAGATCTTGTTAAATATTTTGACTATACTAGCAAGGAAAAGAGCTATTTTTGCTTGCTTCCTTCCAGAATTCATTGTTTATTCCTGAAATTGCTCCTGCTTTCCCTTTCCTCCCTTTCTCTAATATTTCTTTTACTTCAGCGGCTGAAATTTCCTTATCTAAATCGGGCAGGGAGCACCGCAATCCTCTCGAGATTCCCTCTTCTGAACATCCTGTTTCCAACTATCTTCAGCACTTAATAATTTACTAAAGTAATTTATCCATTCTCTATGGCTTATATTTACCTCGGTTATATTTTTTCTATCCTTACAAATTTGATTTATTTTAAGCCATACCTTCTTAGTATTATTTTTCAGAGCCTCTCTGTTTAAGTTGTCAGTTTGTTTCTTCTGCCACAAAACTTTAGTTCTTACCAATAATTCTTTATAAGTTACTCTTTTCTTTTGCTACAGAATGCAATTCTTGGTTCCTTCCCGCCTATTTTCCTGAATGTGTCTAGGGCTTTCATAACTTCTGATTTTTTTTGTCTGCATTCTTCATTGTACCACCCACTATTTCTTTGTATTCTTACTTCCCGAGCCCGCATCTTATGTCCTGCCATCAGTATTGAGTTTTCTAATAGCTTTATCGCCTCGTCTATTTTATTATCTTCCATCGCGGACTTTATTCCTATCTTGATCATTTCAAAGGACCTACCTTCAAAATATTCCTTGAATTCTGCGCTGAGGTCTTCTCTCCATATATATTTTGTCACTGGCCTCTCTTTAATATTATTTATATAATTCCCCCCAGTATTCTCTTCCGTGCTTACCATATTAATAATTATGGGTAAGTGATGCGATTCTCCTCAACCTTTAACATTTATCCTCTTAACGAGTGGTAATGCCTCTCTAGAACATAATACTAGATCAATTGCACTACCACCCATTTCTGTTATAAACGTTAAATTACCCAATTCATCTCCTGGCCACAACCCATTTAAAATATAGAGTTCTTATGTACCACATAATTCTAACAGTTTTCCACCATAGTTATTGCAAACTTTATCTTGACTAATTCTTTTTCTAATTATTATTTCCTCAGCCTCTTTACTATAAATTGGTTTTAAGTCTGCAATCCTCGCATTAAAGTCCCCCATTATTACAATACCTATGTCTTCATATATATTCCTTAATATGTTAACTTCTAGTACTAATTCTGTGAAGAATTCCTTGTTTGCCAATGTCGAGTCCTCAGGAGGATTGTATACAAAACCGAAACATATATTAACCTCCCTGTTCTGTTTCACGCTTGTTTTCACCCAAAGTATTTCTTCAATATCTGTTTCTATTATTTCAATTTTCTCCTTTATTTCTTCCCTTATCAAGGTTAGAATACCACCGGGATATCTACCTTTATGAGCATTCCTGCCCCTTGCCTTACTATACGTTTTAAAACCTTCAATATGTACTTCATATCCCGGTGCTATCCAACTCTCAACAAAGGTAATGATGTGCATTTCTGACATTAACAATTTAACCTGTTCATTTCCTAACTTGCTCAAGAAACCTTCAATGTTGACCATACCGATATTCCATTCTAGTTACTTTTTACTTTTACTCTCAGACGAGTTGCTTGTCTTACTTCTAGTTATTCTCTTTTTCTCCAGTTCTATAATACTACCCTCTGGTGAAGTAACTATTTCTTTGTCTAAATTGACTTTCTGTCCTTTGCCCTTTCTAATCCATAAGTCTATTACACTCAAGGATTTACCTTTCCCAGCCAGAGTCTTGGTTCTGTCATCAGGTGTGCCGCTACTTCCTGGATTCGTGTCGACTCGGCAGTCAGCTGGTTGTCCAACCTCCTCCACTAGGTGTTCGTCACTCTGCCGTCTTCTGTTCTTCTGTAGAGTATGCAGATCGCTGTTGTCATCAGATTGTACGTTATCAGCCACTGTGCAGGCAGCTGACTGGCACATTCCTTCCTCTACAGACCGTTGCACTTCCTGGTGTGATGAACTCAACTGTCTATCCATTTCTCGTAGCTGTGCAATTGACCAGATACGTGACCAGTTACTGTCAGTTGACTCTTATGTATGCTTTTAGTCCATAGTTCCTAGCTTTTACTAGGTGAAATCGCAAGACTCTCTGTTCCATGATTTTCTCTTTATCCATATCTCTTCTTACCCAAATCCTTTCTCCTTTCGAGTTCTTCCCATTAAGGATAATTTTGTTCGCCTTCAAAGCAGAAATCAACTTCACCTTAATAGGTCTTTTCCCTTTGACTCTCCCCAGCCTATAGATTTCATCAATATCTTCTTCTTTACAATGTATCTTTATGTGGTTATTTATGATATCCAACACTTTATTCGTTAGATCATTCAAATCCTCCTTTTCCTTCTCTGGGATGCCGTATATGAAAATATTTTTCCTCTTAGCGTCTTGGATAGTCATTTTCTGTTGCCACTTTAATTTATCAGTTTCTAATTCCATCTCCTTCATATTCGACTTCAATAATTCTACTTCCCTAGAGTTTTCCACCACCTTTTCTGTCATAATTCTTCTCTCTTCTTTTATACAGTCTTTCATTTCTGTCATATCATTTCTCAGCTCGCGAATTAACTCCCTCGTTTGCTCAAATTGGCAAGCTTCTCTGACTATTTCTCTAATCTTATCTATGTCCTCCCAGCTCAATGAACCCGTTGGTTCAGGGTTCATTTCTTTGCCTCCTATTATCAGAAGAATCGCCACCACTGCTGCTACCATCATAGATCCCTCAAGCCCAGATTTTCGTAAATGCACCTTATCACTTGACGTAAACACACACTTCACTCGCCCGTGCCATCGACCTATGGCCGCGCGATATTGCTCTATAGCAATATTCATACTTCTCATTCAGCACTCACTGAACAATACAACCTCTCGCTTCGCTAGCTCGATTACAACTGATTTATAGATAGTTAAACAGGATATACAAGTAATTGGATTCATTATAAGAGCCGGATTAAGAGATCTGGAAATTAATGTTCTTTAAACGAACACAAAGTAACATACATCACACACATCAAGCCTTTCAAAATCAGATGCGATGGCCGGGAATCGAACCCGGATCAACTGCTTGGAAGGCAACTATGCTCACCATTACACCACCATCGCACGTTGAACGTCGCGCTCTCCACAAGGTGTTATAAAGAAGTTCGTGCCAGTTGACTGCGTAATTATCACGTACTTTGTAAGAGATTAGTTCGAATTCTTATCCGTAACGAATCGTGTGTTTATTTAACTGAGACTATAGAGAGCTGAAGTGGTACAGATTTAGGCTCATTATTACATTCAAATATTTATTTATTTATTTATTTATTTATTTATTTATTTATTTATTTATTTACTAGCGAATGTACCCGTGCTTCGCTACGGTATTCTACATTGTATTCGGTTATCGAAGTAAATAGTGTACATGCAGTAAATAAGATTGTTTTAAAATTGCATGTCTCTTAGCGTTATCCGAGAAAGAGCATGGGGAGTTCCCCGTACGTTGTTTCCAATGTAAAGTGTTTGTTACGGATTTGTGATATCACGGCAGGCTCACTTGCCTACTGCCATTCACAATCGAGTTGGGATGATTACGTTATAATTGCAGGCCCCATTGCCTACTACGCGGACAGAATCGATTTGGGGAGTTTTCGTTAATATGGCAGCCCCCCTTTCCTACTTCCAGACAGATTACAGTTGAGGAGTTGCTATTATAATGGCAGGCAATTACCCTACTATCACTCGAAATTGAGTTGTGCAGTTATCATTATAATGCCAGGCCCATTTTCCTACTGCCAGCCAGGTTACTGCCAGTCACACCAAGTTGGTGAGTTTCCATCAAAATAGCAGGCCACTATGCCTAATGCCAGTCACATTTTAGATGAGGACCTTTCTTTATAATGATAGGCACCCTTGCCTACTGCCAAACAAAATCGGGTAGGGGAGTTTTAAACAAAACTGCATGCTCACTTGCCTTCTGCAAGTCAAATCGAGAAGGGAACTATTCATTAAAATTGTAGGCTTTCCTTACTAATGACAGTTACACAGGAGTTGGAGAAGGAACCCTTTCCTACTGCCAGTCAAAGTCGGTGTGGGGAGTACTGATTACAATAGCAGACCCACTCTTTCTCGATCGCTAAAAATCGACATCAGTGAATATATATAGATCGACATACGAAAGTATATGCGTGTTTACAATATTGAAGACCTTCATTTACAGATTAACTGTTACTAAACGTACGTCTTATCGACAAAGGATTGTACCATAAGACACGCAGGATTTAGTGGCCTAAATGGCTGGTCCTATGATATGTCATCTATTCTTGGGTCAGATTGAGTTAGAAACGTGGAACAGGGTAAAGGTTTTGTAAGATTATCTCACATTACATTACTTTTCGGATACATACATAGCATTTGGCTCACATATGGCTACTGGGTGGGCCAATTTTCGTGAAGAGTTTAATGATTCTGTATTTCATATAAGTAATTGAAAGTATGAATTATGCATGTGAAAATTCCAAATTGACTTAACATCGATTAAAGAGAAAAATAAAACGTAAAAGGGATACAGATACGGCAAAAAGTCATAAGACCACGGTTGTAGACCATTCCAAATTGAACGGAGATTGTGCAATCCGTTATGTGATAGGAATTTCCGAAGGTGTGCACCATCATTAAAATTGCCTGCATATTTCGATATTCTTCGGGGATAAAAAGTGAAAAATGTAATGATCTAGGATGTTTTCCGTTCGTTACAGGCTAAAACGTATAATTTTGTCAAATTTCAATTATCCTCTTTTTCTTCTGGCAGATTATGGCGCAATTTGGATTTTGGGCGAGGCGGGTAAAAATTAGTACTTTCAGGAAACTAAACCAAAAATTATGGAGATGGACATTATTACCCCTTAAACGGAAAGCTGTACGAAAATTTCGCCAAAATAGTCAGTGTAGAGGCACACAGTCGTTACGATTTGATTTATATAGATAAGGAATCTGCTCCATGTAAACACCTTTTGGGCTATGTCCGCTGGACTTAACCTGCAAAACTGACCATTCATGATATCTCCCTTAGTAATCCTCCTGACGAAAGAATGCACATGAAAAAAAGGTTTAGAGGTGGAATTCCATCACGTTTGGTCGATTTCCAGTCAGGTTGGTCTTGTTCTGTATATGTTGTGGAAGAGTAAAAATCACCATTTCGGTTCCCTATAAACCGCCAGTCCATTCCGGAACATGAAATGTTATTTACGTTTATAACCTACCTTTGGACAGGTGGATGCTAAATATAAATTTTGGTTCGAATGTCTTCAGTAGTTTTCAAATTGTAAGGAGTACGCTTTACACGCACCAGCTCGGGAGTTAAGTCCGATGGGACTTGTACAGAAAAACGGTCCGTTAATGATATCTCCCTTATTAATCCTCGTATCGAAATGATGCACATGAGAAAAAAGGTTTAGAAATTATTATCTACCAAGGTAGGTAGATTTCCATTAAGTTTGGTTGTGTATATTTTGTGAAAGTGCAAAATCACTGTTTCGGTTTCGTATAAACCCCCAGTCAATTCAGGGATTTAGAAACAATATTTGCCCTAAAACCTATCCAGGACAGATGTATTCTAAATATGAGTCTTGGTGGAAATACATCCAGTAGTTTGTAGCACTCGCGTACATACGGCGTAATTAAGGAAGAAATAATACAGTTAAGAAAGTTGAAAGTAATAGAAAATGGATTATAACTGAGGACAGCCGGATAACGAAAAATATGTAAATGCCAAGTGAATGTATTGGAAAATCAAATGCCCCTCAATAAATTATGCCAGTGTGAGTAATGGATATAATAAAGCGGTAACAGAGGAGAAATTTAGGTCAGTGATTCTTAGGTAAACAAATAATAAGAAGATGACTAATGGTGTTATTACTTAATCTATTCGAGGGCGGTTATAATATCCAACGATATTCCGCCAATATCCCGCAGATAGGCCGATTGACGCCTCTCTTGCCTTCTACCCGAGGAACAACCACGAATTTAAAAGCATGATGAGGAAAATGGCAATACGTTACTTCCCTGCTGGCATGCAGTCAGAGACGTTGCCATGGTAACCTGTCGGTTCGTTGTCGGTCTGTCGGTCACTCAATGCAGAGCATGATACCAGCGGAAAATTGTAAATTTCTCCGTCATGTGAAGAGTAAGGTAAATTATGAACATAACGAAAGTTGTTTATAATGAAGAGACGTTTCACGTACGGTAAACGAAGTTTACAGAAAATCAATAGTATAAGAGAAAATGGAGGAAAACCATTCTGGTTTTCCTATAAACCACCCGTCTATTCAAAGATTTTAAAATAAAATGCATATAGAAACCTTCCCCGAGATGAGTATACTCTAAATATGAAGTTTGGTTGAGATCTATCCAGCCGTTTCGAAGTGATGGTGGAAAAACCATTCAGGTTTTCCTATAAACCCCCCGTTTATTCAAATATTTTAAAATGATATGCATATGGAAGCCTTCCCCGGGATGAGTA
Organism: Anabrus simplex; assembly: GCF_040414725.1. NCBI lineage: Eukaryota > Metazoa > Arthropoda > Insecta > Orthoptera > Tettigoniidae > Anabrus > Anabrus simplex. Next base: position 629,920,729 of record NC_090265.1, on the reverse strand, counting down.
TACTCTAAATATGAAGTTTGGTTGAGATCTATCCAGCCGTTTCGAAGTGATAGTGGAAAAACCATTCTGGTTTTCCTATAAACCCCCGGTCTATTCAAAGGTTTTAAAATAATATGCATATCGAAACCTTCCCCGAGATGAGTATACTCTAGATATGAAGTTTAGTTGAGATCTATCCAGCCGTTTCAACGTGATGGTGGAAAAACCATTCTGGTTTTCCTATAAACCCCCCGAGTATTGAAAGATTTTAAAATGATATGCATATCGAAACCATCCCCGGGATGAGTTTACTCTAAATATGAAGTTTGGTTGAGATCTATCCAGCCGTTTCGACGTGATGGTGGAACAGACAAACAAACAGACAGACAAACAGACAAACAGACAAACAGACAAACAGACAAACAAACAGACACGAAACGTAAAAACCACCGATTCGGTCTTGAGTTGACCTAAAACGGATAAATATCTGAAAAATTGGTAAAACAAAAGAAATTACAGACAGCGGACCCCCTACAATTTTATTTATATAGATTTATTTATTTATTTATTTATTATTTCATCAGTTTACCCTTCAGGGTTGGTTTTCCCTCGGACTCAGCGAGGGATCCCACCTTTACCGCCTCAACGGCAGAGTCCTGGAGCATGTGAGTTGGGTCGGAGGATACAACTGGGAAGGTGGACCAGTAGTTTCTCCAGGCGGCCTCACCTGCTGTGCTGAACAGGGGCCTTGTGAGGGGATGGGAAGACGGGAAGGGATAGGAAAGGGAGAGGGAAAGAAGCGCCTGTGGCCTTAAGTTGGGTACCATCACAGAATTTGTCCACGGAAGTGTGTAATAAAGAACTACTTCGAGACTGACTGGGGAGGAATCGAACCCTGGTCTACGGCGGTGACAGCTTATCACACTATTTACCATACCACAGAGGCGGACTCAGAATACTGTTTTTCTAAAAAAAAATGTTTTTGCTTACGTCCGAGGGAAAAACCACCCTGGAGGGTAAACAGATTAAGAAAGATGGAAGAAATTAAAAAACAAAGAAGTTTTTTCTTTCCATCTTTAGAATTTAGATATTGTTGGTTCTTCAAAAAAATTGGGGCATGAAAGTTGGTACTTCAGATGCAAAGGTTGGGAAACATAAGTCCAGGACTAATTCTACAGAGGAAAATATGAACGAAAATAGTTGGATAGTCCGCCTCTGTGGTGTAGTGGTTAGTGTGATTAGCTGCCATCCGCAGAGGCCCGGGTTCGATTCCCGGTTCTGGCACGAAATTTGAAAAGTGGTACGAGGGCTGGAACGGGGTCCACTCAGCCTCGGGAGGTCAAATGAGTAGAGGTGGGTTCGATTCCCACCTCAGCCATCCTGGAAGTAGTTTTCCGTGGTTTCCCAATTCTCCTACAGGCAAATGCCGGGATGGTACTTAACTTAAGGCCACGGCCGCTTCCTTCCCTCTTCCTTCTCTATCCCTTCCAATCTTCCCATCCCCCGCAAGGCCACTGTTCAGCATAGCAGGTGAGGCCGCCTGTGCGAGGTACTGGTCATCCTCTCCAGTTGTACCCCCCGACCCAGAGTATGAAGTCCAGGACACTGCCCTTGAGGCGGTAGAGGTGGGAACATATAAAGAGGAGGTAGAATAAGAAGCAGTAGAATAAGAAGAAGAAGAAGAAGAAGAAGAAGAAGAAGAAGAAGAAAGAAACAAATTATATAACTAACCAGCATGTAGCCGAGGCTTTGCTCGCGTTTACTAATTGAACTGTTTTATATAATTAAAAAACTTTTTTTTTCCTTATAGAGCTTCCGGTCAAACTATTTTAGTGTCCTTCCAAATGGAGCTAAGATATATAGTGCGTTTGCCTTTCCAACTCTGGAACAAACCGCGTGCAGCTGACAAAGGGAGAAGCAGCCTTTTCGAAGATGGAGTCCTACAACTTTGAGAGATTCTTCTTGTGCCGTGTTGGTTTTCATAGCGAAACTGAAACAAACGGGGAACTGCAGACGTCTAAACTTAAACTGTATATCCGAAGAATTTATTCGAATCCGAGGAGTGAATATTACTTCACTCATGGCATGCCCAATCATGAGAATGGCTTCAATAATACACTGACTGACAGAGCAAATGCAACACCAAGAAGGAGTGGTCAGAACTTTATGCCAATTGCAGGGTAGACTGACGTCACTGAGGTATGCTCATGATGTGAAATGCGCCGCTGTGCTGCGCACGTAGCGAACGATAAATGGGACACGGCGTTGGCAAATGGCCCACTTCGTACCGTGATTTCTCAGCCGACAGTCATTGTAGAACGTGTTGTCGTGTGCACAGGACACGTGTATAGCTAAGAATGCCAGGCCGCCGTCAACGGAGGCATTTCCAGCAGACAGACGACTTTACGAGGGGTATGGTGATCGGGCTGAGAAGGGCAGGTTGGTCGCTTCGTCAAATCGCAGCCGATACCCATAGGGATGTGTCCACGGTGCAGCGCCTGTGGCGAAGATGGTTGGCGCAGGGACATGTGGCACGTGCGAGGGGTCCAGGCGCAGCCCGAGTGACGTCAGCACGCGAGGATCGGCGCATCCGCCGCCAAGCGGTGGCAGCCCCGCACGCCACGTCAACCGCCATTCTTCAGCATGTACAAGACACCCTGGCTGTTCCAATATCGACCAGAACAATTTCCCGTCGATTGGTTGAAGGAGGCCTGCACTCCCGGCGTTCGCTCAGAAGACTACCATTGACTCCACAGCATAGACGTGCACGCCTGGCATGGTGACGGGCTAGAGCGACTTGGATGAGGGAATGGCGGAACGTCGTGTTCTCGGATGAGTCACGCTTCTGTTCTGTCAGTGATAGTCACCGCAGACGAGTGTGGCGTCGGCGTGGAGAAAGGTCAAATCCGGCAGTAACTGTGGAGCGCCCTACCGCTAGACAACGCGGCATCATGGTTTGGGGCGCTATTGCGTATGATTCCACGTCACCTCTAGTGCGTATTCAAGGCACGTTAAATCCCCACCGCTACGTGCAGCATGTGCTGCGGCCGGTGGCACTCTCGTACCTTCAGGGGCTGCCCAATGCTCTGTTTCAGCAGGATAATGCCCGCCCACACACTGCTCGCATCTCCCAACAGGCTCTACGAGGTGTACAGATGCTTCCGTGGCCAGCGTACTCTCCGGATCTCTCACCAATCGAACACGTGTGGGATCTCATTGGACGCCGTTTGCAAACTCTGCCCCAGCCTCATACGGACGACCAACTGTGGCAAATGGTTGACAGAGAATGGAGAACCATCCCTCAGGACACCATCCGCACTCTTATTGACTCTGTACCTCGACGTGTTTCTGCGTGCATCGCCGCTCGCGGTGGTCCTACATCCTACTGAGTCGATGCCGTGTGCATTGTGTAACCTGCATATCGGTTTGAAATAAACATCAATTATTCGTCCGTGCCGTCTCTGTTTTTTCCCCAACTTTCATCCCTTTCGAACCACTCCTCCTTGGTGTTGCATTGTCACTGTCAGTCAGTGTATTAGTCATCAGTTTCAGGATTCTTATTCTTAAGAAGGATAATCGGTGCCACAATCGTCCGCTCTAAGATGTTCGAGGATACTACAGGTGACTCCAAGTCTTTCAAAAGCTCTGCCGTGTAGTCGACAGGCTTGTAACTTTGTAGAACATTGGGTAATTGTTGTAAAAGTTTTTGTTGATGACGTTGACAGCTTCACTTCTTGGAGCAAGAATTGCCCTTTGACATATACATGCGTAATTGGTGAAATGCTGTGGCCATGAATGTTAAAAATTTCAGATCTGTGCGTGTTTGTTATAATATAATCTTCTTTACTGTAGCCTATGTTTTCTCTAAATGAAATAATAAAATGTGCGGTTGAGTTAGTTGAAAGAAAACATGATAACCGTGTAATTCTTGTGAGTGTTGCTTGTTGATGACGATGACAGCTTCATGTCTTGGTGCAAGAATTGCTCTTAGACACAGCCGTGTGTTTTAGGTGAAAACCTGTGCCCACCTATGACAAATATTTCAGATCTTTCTTTGCCGTAGATTTTGCTACGCATCGCACACATTCACACAAACAGGCTGACAGACATCATGGACCGAAGGAAAATGGCTTCCAATTCCACGGACTTGGAAAGTATAGGCAAGGAAGAGGGAAGGAAGCGGCCGTGGTATTAAGTTAGTTACCATCGCGGCATTTGCCTGGAGAAGAAGTGGGAAACCACGGAGAACCACTTCCAGGATGGCTGATGTGGGAATCGAACCCACCTCTACTCAGTTGACCTCGCGAGGTTGAGTGGACCCCGTTCCAACCCTCGTACCACTTTTCAAATTTCGTGGCAGAGCCGAGAATCGAACCTGGGCCTCCGGGAGTGGCAGGTAATCACTACGCCACCGAGGCGGACTTTTATTTATTTATTTATTTATTTATTTATTTATTTATTTATTTATTTATTTATTTATTTATTTATTTATTTATTTATGTACTTGTTGTTTGAGTCATCAGTCCATAGATTGGTTTGATACACCCTTGCATGCCACCCTATCTTGTGTAACCTTTTCATTTCGACGTAACTGCTGCATCATACATCATTTCTATTCTGCTTGTCATATTCGTCATATTCATATTTTGGTCTATTCCTTCAGTTCTTACCACCTACACTTCCCTCAAAAACCAACTGCACAAGTTCTGGGTGTGTTAAGATGTGTCCAATCACTCTATCTCTTCCTTTATTTTAAATTTAGCCAAATCGATCGCCTCTCACCAATTCGGTTCAGTAGGCATCGTGATTCCATCTATCCAGCGCAACTTCAGCATTTTTCTGTAACACCACATTTCGAAAGCTTTTTCTCTCTTTCTTTCCGAGTTAGTTATCGTTCATGTTTCACTTCCAGACAACGCTACGCTCTAGACGAAGGTCTTCAACGACATCTTTTTAATTCCTATATCAATGTTTGAAGTTAGCAAATTTCTTTTCTTATGAAAGGGTCCTTTGCTTGTGCTAGCCTGCATTTTACCTGCATTTTGATTTCCTCTACTTGAACTTTGATAACCTTTCCAAATTCCTCTTTTATTTCTTTTATTGCTTGTTTTATATAAACATTGAAAAGAAGAGGGGACATACTGCAGCCTTGCCTCACTCCTTTCTGGATTGCTGCCCCTTTTTCAAAGCCCTCGGTTCGTATCACTACAGACTGATTTTTTTTATAGATTGTAGATGATTCTTCGTTCTCGATATTTGATCCCAATCATCTTCAAAAATTCAAATAGCTTGGTCCAATGGGCATAATCAAATGCCTTTTCTAGATCTTTGAACGCCATGCTCGTGCGCTTGTCTTTCTTAATTCGATCCCCTAAGATCAGACGTAAAGTTAGGATTGCTTCATGTGTTCCTACATTTCTTCTGAAGCCAAATTGATTTTCTCCAGACTCAAGTTTCATCTTGTCTTTCCATTCTTCTCTAGATAATACGTGTTAACATTTTGCAGGCGTGAGATTCTAAATTAATAGTGTGGTAGTTTTCACACTTGTCAGCACCGGCTTTCTTGGGAATATGTATAATAATATTTTGCCAAAAATCGGATGGCACTACTGTCTCATACATCTGACACACTAAATGAAATAACCTCACCATGCTGGTTTCTCCTGAGGCAGTCATTAATTCATAGGGAAAGTCATCAATTCCTTGTTTCAATTTAGGTCTCTCAAAGCTCTGTCAAATTCTGACCTCAAAATTGTGTCCCACATTTCATCAGCATCAACAGCCTCTTCTTGTTCCAGAACCATATCATCTACGTCTTTACCTTGATACAACTGCTTGATATGTTCCTGCCATCTTCCTGCCTTGTATTCTTTTCTTAGACGTGGTTTTCCATCTGAGCTCTTAATATTCATACACCTAATTTTCCTTCCTCCAAAGGTTTCCTTGATTTTTCTGTATGTAAAATCTACCTTTCCTAGGACCATACAGCCTTCAACATCCTTGCACTTCTCTTTCAGTCATTCTTCCTTAGCTGTCCTGCACTTTCTATCCACTTTATTCTTTAACCGCCTGTATTCCTTGCGCCCTGTTCATTTTTTGCATTCTTGTAGTTTCGTCGTTCATCAATGAGGTCTAGTATCTTCTGAGTTATCCATTGATTCTTAGGTTATCTTTCCTTTCTTGCTATCATTTTTTCAGGAGCCATAGAGACCTCATTCTTCACGACTGTCCATTCTTCCTCTATTGTGTTTCCTTCAGCCTTTCCATTTAGTCCTTGTGCAACATGTTCCTTGAAACAGTCCCTCACACTCTCTTCTTTCAACTTGTCTAGATCCCATATGCTTGCATTCCTTCCTTTCTTCAATTTATTCAACTTCAGGTGGCATTTCATGACCAACAATTTGTGGTCAGAGTCCACGTCTGCTCCTGGGAAAGTTTTGCAATCCAACACCTGGTTTCTAAATCTGTGCCTAATCAATTTATTTGCTATTTGTTTTACGTCGCAATGACACAGATAGGTCATGGAGACGATGGGACAGGAAAGGCCTAGGAGCAAGCGGCCGTGGCCTTAATTAAGGTACAGCCCCAGCATTTTCCTGGTGTGAAATGGGAAACCAAGGAAAACCATCTTCAGGGCTGCCGACAGTGGGGTTTGAACCTACTATCTCCCGGATGCCCTAATCATAATGAAGTCTATTTGATTCCTTCCAGTGTCTCCAGGTGTCGTCAACGTATACAACCGTCTTTTGTGATGTTTGAACCAAGTATTAGCAAGGACTAAATTATGATCGGTGCAAATTCAACCAGCCGACTTCCTCTTTCATTCCTTTGTCCCAATCCAAATTCTCCCACTGTTAAAGTATGAAGGCTTTCACGGCCAGTGTCAATATAATAAAAATCTTCCGGGCTATTATGCCGTGGTCCGCTCCTCTGATTTCGTCCAGACGTTTCGACTACTGCTGCGGTAGTCATCTTCTGTGGCGTCGTGTAGAGTAGATACTCCCTCCTGTATTCCGCTGGCGACTGTTACCTTCTCTTCTTGGCCTGCCACTGCATTCCAGTCTCCCAAACACAATGATATTCTCATCACCTGATACATATTGTATTAAATCTTCTACCTCTTCATATTGAGCCCATGCTGGCACGCTCATAAAAATAAAAAAAGATCGAGTAATGGGAATAGAATAATAATAATAATAAAGGATATTTGATTCAATTGAAGTACCGAGACCCAAGGACTGAGAAAGGCCCGGCCAAGTGGGGCAACGATAGTAGGTTGTGGCTTTTGCAGGCATTGACAATGTGGCTATAAAACTTTACGGTCCGGACAGTACTTCTTTAGAAAACGCAGAAACAATGGAAGTAGGCTCGACCCATGGGGACAATGTTTTAGAAATCTGGCAGAAAACTTTTGCAGCCGAGAAAAAGAATGGGGATATCTTGAAAGGCGTATAGTTTCAGGAAGGTTTTTTAAGAAAATTAAGATAGGCCAGAAGAAGTATCATAAAACTGAATTATGCGAAAAATAAGCCTTTCGACACACTCACACCATGATGGAGCGGAGGCGATAAATACGCGACGGGATTAGAAATATATGGTACAGCAGATGAATATTAAGAGTTGAGCTTGATAAGAATAGGGATACCATCGCCACAGTAACCAACCAATGAGATAGGATCAAAGGAACGAGCGTGGATGCGATTGGAGGGCACGTAAAAGCCAGATAGAAGGAAGTTATGGAAACAGAAGCTGAGAGAGTTTTCAAAAGGACAAAATCTTGGCAATCTGGAGCCTTTATTCGGTTCGTATTCGTTCGGGCATTCCATTCGTATCTGTACTGGCATTCAGAAAGTAGTCACATTGGAATTCTGATTGTCAGTCTCATTTCTTGATAGCTGCAGTGTTAATTCACGCGTGCGTAGCGTTTGCAGAGACAGTTACTGACTCAGTCAGTCGAATTCTGAACTCATTCTCGAACTTATTCTCAGAAGCAAACTTAGTATTATTTATGCTGTACGGAGAGTGTCATTCGGAAATCAGTTATGAAGATAATATTAAAGTATTCGCACAGCGTGTATGAAGATAATTCAGAAGGGACACGGTGTAACAGCGAGGTATTCGAAGCAGTAAACAGGTGTAGATGATATGATATCAGTATGATTGACTTGAGCAAGGTATTTTACGTGTGCGCTTGAGTATCGAAGACCGTCGCTTTACGGAAACGAAACTAAAGTGCGGGAGTTTCTAACGGGCATCCCCGGAACGCTATTTACGAGTGAAGATAAACATAGTAGTGGTAAAAATGCAATCCACAAAGTCAGAATAAATTACGATAGCCAGTCATAATGATTTATAACTCATTAAGTCAAATGTTAATTAAGATCCGAGTGACGTTACAGACCGTCACGAGGTTACCAGGCTATTCGTGCAACCAGTACGAGTCCGGTCAAATCAGCGAGGGACAACAGCAGTAGCAGTGTACTGTATCCTGAACAGGAGACGTCATGGTGCAGCCCAACATACAAGGAGCAGTTGATTCAACGGGAACCAGCCATGGGATCATGATGGAGTAGAAGCAGTAGGGAATGATACCTTACGCTGGAGGAAAGATGGAGGCCGTAGGATGAGTAGAACAAACACTTAGCATGTGAAAACTCACGTAGATGTTTTGGAGGGAACGTTTCATTTTGTAAATATTAGACAGTAGGATTATTACAGAGATTTAGAAAACCGTAGTTTTACGGTACAGTAAATGATGGGAATTTGTAAAAAAGGGAAACTGAATGATTTCGTTTAATTTCACTTCACTTCATCTTGTGTTATTATGGGAGGTTTAGTTTAAATGAATGTGAACCACTTGAGATAAGTTATACATGTAAATACAGGGAAGTCAAGATCTAAATGTTATGTGAGTCAAGGGATGAAATCAGAGACATACATGGGACGGAATATAATGTCAAGCCGTAGATAATGTTGATTGTAATGTATGCATACGGTGTCGAACGCATGAATGAATTTGTGTTAATGTGAAGGAGTCGATTTATTTATAGAAGTGATTATTGTGGTTTGTACTACTGTAGTATTCCCCTAAAATATCTGCGCGAGGCGGGTAGGGACTCATCGATGATAGGCAGATCATGATCAGAAATAACACAATCCTTCGGCAGGGTGATCAAATATTCGGCGGCTAACGATGTTCGTAGATTCGAGTGCACAGATTTTGAATTAAAGACATTTGGGAGAGGAATTTAAGTACATTTTTATTCGTGTTTATGCCATGATTTTTGTCGTACTTGTTGCATGTTAAGTTTGTCAATTTAACATTCCTTGATATTTCTTTCGAATAAATTAGACTAAATTTACCAAATTTTGCCATTATTTTAGCATAGACACAACCTTATTCATGTCTGTCAGTATTGTGACCTTATCGGTCATGTACATATTTATTTATTAATTATTTGGCAGTGAAAAACCTTTGTAAAGCTCCCTCGTACTTGTTACAAAAAGTTGCATTAGATTGCACATGCTTACACAACCTTTGTAGCCTGCTAAACACCACTCCGTCTTAACTAAAAGAATACACAGATAGAGAGAGAGAGAAGAAAATGTCAAGCCAGAAAAATCGATAATGATACCTTCACCCGTTGGAAAAATGGCCGAACACGATGTTGCCAGCTCGCGAGTTGCATTTGTATGATGAGATTTCGAGACATGCATAATATTTAATATGGGAAACCTCGGGATGTTATATGATTTCATTATAGACATCTGCCAAAATTCCAATTCTTTATAATATATTAACGTGTGGAAGAATACGCAATCGTTGCATTATATAACACGCTAAGCGTCCCTTGTACGCAGCACCCTCATGGAGGACATTGTAGGGGCATTATTTTGATAATTAATTTTAAATAAATGGCCGAACAATTCAGGTTCCCCACATAACCAGACTACTTAAGAATCTGAGTCACACGTTTGAGTGTATTACCGATGTCATACGACACGTGGAACTATTAGTTAAAAAAGTAGTGGGGATTATCCACGGTCTCTTGCATGGAATGGGGAAAGTTTATAAAGGGAATCGCGATGATGACAACAGTATCCACTTCACGCGAAGGATCCAAAGCAGAACCACGGTTTGATGGTGTTCTGATCTATTTAGTGTTTCAGACTGTAAATGTACAGTTTAAATCTTCGAGAATATTGTAATTGTCTACAAACAATAGTATTTAAAAAAAGGTTGAAGTTATGTGATCGCAAGAACGGTATAATTGTAACTTTTTAAGTGATGCAACAAGTATTAATTTCATTATAGTGTGATAATTGTATTTTTTGTGTTAAAGTGACGCAACAAGTATTAATCTCATAAAAACTGTTATAAGTGTAGAAGATGACCATTGGATTATGAACGTGTCAGCGGGAGTAGCAACGGACATGAACCCGTGACCAACGTCAACACCATGGAAGCTTAAAAAGAAAGAATGAGGGTCTTACCCGGGACCCGAACCTTGGATTGTTACGACATGATGATAAGTACTAAAATGAAATAATTTTTTAATAAATGCGCGGTTATTCATTATGCAGATCACGTAAATTAGGTTAGACATGTAAATTGCATGTATTTTTTTAATTAGAGAGAGAACTTGTGAGTGGTCTTCATATTCATTTATGTTCATTTCATGGAATTAATAGTCTACTCCATGGGCTTAAATATATATAATTAACGTAATGCATGTATATGACGTGATGATAAAATATTAGTTAGTCTGAGAATGCTTAGATTAGGTAAATGTAATAGAAAGTCGATTTGTTTTGGCACTGAGCCAAGCCGTAATTTTGTATAATTTATTTACGTGATATCCAAGCTTATTATGATAATGCATGGTGATTATGCTTGTAAAAATGGATTATCGACTGTTAACATCAGGATAGCAAGGCACTCTTATTTTCACGTAATTTGCGGGATAATATATTTGTAGATGGCTGTATTAATTATATACGTAACTTGTGACATGCCTAGACATCGAACAGACGCCCTCCTATTGAGGTTAGCGTTTTCCTTTAATGTCGAATATTTTCCCTTTCTATATATGTGAATAACATTATGGATATGTTTATAATCCATATTTGATTTTATTGATTTGATTTTAAAATGTAGGAAAAACCTAGGCTATTCTGTAATCGGATGAAATCGAAGCCGGTCATTCTAAGTTGAAGGATGTGAATATGAGAAAATGAACAGTGGATTGATATTGTATTATAGAATTGTGGCAGGACAGTGAATTTATAAGCCAGTGGAGCTTTGGAAATATGATATGAGAATATATAATGAAATAAGATTATTTAACAAATATGTGTTCCAAGGGAAACGATTTGCTTTCACCTTGAGATGTTGAAAGGATATTTCTGCCACACCGGGCCATTATTTGCTAGGGCTTTGACGTCCAGAGATTTACGAGCTGAGCGAAGATGGAAGGGTAGCGAGAGGGCTTGCCCCTTGTAGAGGATTACTGTATGCTGTATTGTTCGAGCTATTCCACTCAGAATGAAGGCAGTGCGACACCGATTATTGTTTAAAGGATTCTTTTACTTTTCCATGTATGATCTTATAATAATATTTAACTAACTGGAACGCCAGTATTATTATTTATTTGTTGACCCTATGATTAATTAAGAAAGGCAGTTTTTTGTCCCGTTAGTCGATGCCATCTTGGATATCATCGGTTCGAGTTCTGAGGCAACCATGGATTTTTGTTGTTACATATTATTTTTATATACAGCCAATTGCATGTGTATATTGTTATTGTTTCTTTTCATATTATGTGTACATATTTTCCTTTTTTATACATTCTTTTAGTCGTGTTTCACTCTTTATGTGGATGACAAATCGAGTTTTATTTTCGTAATTTTTGTCATTGGATTCATTGGGATGTTGGTTCGATTTCAGGACCCGACATCAGTCATTTTATTTTGATTAGGATTATATCGACTAGCATTCATTTATTCTTTGTTTATTTTTGTAATATATTAATTTAGCTAGGTGACCACTTCAAGTTATCTTCAATTTAATTTGTTGTATAAATAATTGCTTCTTCTGATAGTGAAGAAAATTATTAATGATAACCTTCGCATTTATGAGGATATTTCTGATTTTTTTAAAAAGTGTGTTATACAAATTATAATGTAATATTTATCATCATGTCGGGAGGAAAGAGGTAAAGGAGAAATAAATTTTTTGAAACTTTACAATTTGTATTTAGTCCATTGGACATTGCATATTCAACATTGATATACTATAAATATTCGGGATCAACCTTTAATTAATTTGATTTATCATGGCTCAATAAATAGGTATTTAAACTTCTGTCTGCCTGTCATTTTGCCGAATAACATTTTATCCCAGGTTTCCTTCCGTTCATTTATGCCTTTAAGCTAGTTATGTGTTATTTTCTTTGATCTTCTGCCGCGAACGCACCATGGCTTTGGGAGGTCGGTGGTTTGATTCTATGGAACGGAAGGGTGCAGTAGACCCTTGCACGGTCGGAAGAGCATTTGCTCACCCATCATTGTGAAACATTTTTTTGTTGTTCTTTCCTGATGAGGTGGCATTTGACTCTAGACTAAAAAGGTCCCTTTCCATCAGGCACCTTGGCGTATGGTGCTATATGGCGGTATCCCGACTTTTTAGGGATTATCATGCAGTCATTTGGTTCTATGCGGCAAATGGCGTGGGGTGGAAAGGTAGCATTTGGCGCCCAACGTGGGGCATTTTCGGCATTTTTCGGCATTTAAAATGTTAGGTATTTTCGGCATTTTCGGAATTTTTGAATTTTTCGGCATTTTCAGAATTTTTCGATGTTTTCGATAGAGATAATTTCAAATGATGACTTTTGCGAAAATGGGCGTCAGGCATGGTAATGCCATATTTAGGAATATAGGACTGACCAATTATTATATGAAGGAACACGATGGTTGTTCAATTTATGGGATGCTGATAATTGGATCAGTATGAGAAGTGAATGACAGATTAAAATTAATGTGATATTTATGGCAAAATGAAAACATAGTCGTGGTTATAGTCTAAGTGACGATAACCAGGACAGTCATTCATAGTAATTGAGGTACCCAAAATCATGTAGGGATTTAATTAAATCCCGGGAAACAATAAAATGGTGTTCCCAAATCTGAGGAGAAATGAATATCAATACCCTTCAGGTAATCGTATTCAGGGTACTTGTCAGGAGGTACTGGTTGTAACAGGCCTCATTACTCATCGTGAATCATTTATTAAATTTGTGTTAGTGTTTCGCGGTAGGTAAAAGTGACCTCAGGCCTTTAGTGCTTGTTGTTAAATGGCAGTAAGTTAGGATTCATGTGGAAAGTTTTGGGACGGTATTACCCATTGTATGAGGTGTATCTGCCTCAATACTGGAAGGATGGCCTAATTTATTGGCATATGCCACCTGTGTTGGTATTTAACTTGCGATATTTTTATTATACGAACTTATTCAAAATTAATAAATATAATAATAATAATAATAATAATAATAATAATAATAATAATAATAATAGTAATGATAGGCTACGTATTCAAAATATTGTGATGAAAGGTACCCTTGATAAATTATACCGTTGAATAATTTTGAGATAGCTGTATTCAGGCTATATAATTAATTCAAGTCACATTGTTGTGAAAATTTTATGATTTCGGATTAAGTTGACCTTGAATTGATTTCATTTTCAAGTTGATTTCTCCTAATCCGAGGTTCGAGTTAAGGGGGGCCCACCTTATTGAAATATTGTGTAGAATTGATATGGAAGCCATGAGGGCTCTGATAGAGGACATTAATAAAAATATGAAAGTGATTGATCAGAAGATAGATCAGAGTAATAAAAGGTTTGAGGACATGAAAGAGGACATTAATAAAAATATGAAAGTGATTGATCAGAAAATAGATCAGAGTAATGAAAACATTAAAAATATAATTGATCAGAAATTCGATCAGTTGAATGAGAACATTAAAAATACTTTTCAAAAGTTAGGTCAAGATATAAGACAGAGTAGTGAAAAGATGAACGGTTCTATAGAGGAAGGTAAAGAAGAAATATGTAAACAGTTAGATAAATCGAGTAAGAATTTAGAGGAAACGGTAATTGAGCGCGTCGAAGGTGTTGAGACTCAGACATTAAGTATGTCAGGTAAAACTAAAGTGCGTATCCAAAAGGAGGCAAAACAGTCAATCTCATCGAAGAATTCAGGCATAAGAAAGAAGAAAAAGAAGACGCACAGTACCGCGAAAGTGTTGAATTGGAGACCACAGCTTAGAAGAAAGAAGAATGGATCGTCAGGCCAACGGAAAGGACAGTATCATTTCAAACGGTACTGTTACAAGTACGGACGGTGTACTAGTCCGAGAAGATGGTACTCAAGGAGGAGAAGTCGACGCAGAAGAGGATCGAAGCCACAGCCCGCGAAGTGGAAAGAAAAAGTAGATGGGCGAATTTTGAATCCCAGACGATACGTGAAGCAGCGGGAACGTAATCGACAGAACAGGTGGACGATAGCCGTTTTGCAGCAAGCAAATGAACATGGAGGTCCAGAGTTGCAAACTCAAGGAGAGATAAGTAGGGATCTTAAATGGAAGTCTTTAGTGATGACATACGATCCAGAAGCATCGACATCATTAGGACATTCTGGCAGGAAAAGAGAGAAGAAAGATTAAAGTGTCAAACTCCATCTTCAGTGTAGTAGTATAAGGGACATTAAAGAAAATACCTATATTTCAGATTGTGATCCCAGATTGAAGGAAACTGTACTTGATACAACAAAATCAAAAATTATATTATCCACCAGGAAGCATTAGAGCAAATTTGGACTAGCCAGACCAGAACTCCGAGGAGGAAGGAGAGGATCAAGAAGAAGATGATGACAACATTCCACAGGATGAAGAAGATGAGAATCTTGAGGAAGCTGAAGTCCAGATGACAAGGACTGAAAACCAGGAAGACGAGGATATCCCATGGTGTCAAAATTGTGAAGAATTAGAACAACGTCGAGAAATTTTGGGTCAACTTGCTTTTATACTCGAACGGGATAACCAAAGGTTTAAGGTTGAAAACCGAGAGCTCATGAGAACAGTACAGTGCCGAAGAGACCACAATTAAATATGTGAATGAGAGTCTCTTCAATAAATTGAAATCAGTCAAGAAATGTGTAACCCTTTCCAAATGTCTTGAGTCCGACGGAAAGGCAGATGTGACCTTATCGGTCATGTACATATTTATTTATTAATTATTTGGCAGTGAAAAACCTTTGTAAAGCTCCCTCGTACTTGTTACAAAAAGTTGCATTAGATTGCACATGCATACACAACCTTTGTAGCCTGCTAAACACCACTCCGTCTTAACTAAAAGAATACACAGATAGAGAGAGAGAGAGAAGAAAATGTCAAGCCAGAAAAATCGATAATGATACCTTCACCCGTTGAAAAAATGGCCGAACACGATGTTGCCAGCTCGCGAGTTGCATTTGTATGATGAGATTTCGAGACATGCATAATATTTAATATGGGAAACCTCGGGATGCTATATGATTTCATTATAGACATCTGCCAAAATTCCAATTCTTTATAATATATTAACGTGTGGAAGAATACGCAATCGTTGCATTATATAACACGCTAAGCGTCCCTTGTACGCAGCACCCTCATGGAGGACATTGTAGGGGCATTATTTTGATAATTAATTTTAAATAAATGGCCGAACAATTCAGGTTCCCCACATAACCAGACTACTTAAGAATCTGAGTCACACGTTTGAGTGTATTACCGATGTCATACGACACGTGGAACTATTAGTTAAAAAAGTAGTGGGGATTATCCACGGTCTCTTGCATGGAATGGGGAAAGTTTATAAAGGGAATCGCGATGATGACAACAGTATCCACTTCACGCGAAGGATCCAAAGCAGAACCACGGTTTGATGGTGTTCTGATCTATTTAGTGTTTCAGACTGTAAATGTACAGTTTAAATCTTCGAGAATATTGTAATTGTCTACAAACAATAGTATTTAAAAAAGGTTGAAGTTATGTGATCGCAAGAACGGTATAATTGTAACTTTTTAAGTGATGCAACAAGTATTAATATCATTATAGTGTAATAATTGTATTTTTTGTGTTAAAGTGACGCAACAAGTATTAATCTCATAAAAACTGTTATAAGTGTAGAAGATGACCATTGGATTATGAACGTGCTCAGCGGGAGTAGCAACGGACATGAACCCGTGACCAACGTCAACACCATGGAAGCTTAAAAAGAAAGAATGAGGCGCTTACCCGGGACCCGAACCTTGGATTGTTACGACATGATGATAAGTACTAAAATGAAATAATTTTTTAATAAATGCGCGGTTATTCATTATGCAGATCACGTAAATTAGGTTAGACATGTAAATTGCATGTATTTTTTTAATTAGAGAGAGAACTTGTGAGTGGTCTTCATATTCATTTATCTTCATTTCATGGAATTAATAGTCTACTCCATGGGCTTAAATATATATAATTAACGTAATGCATGTATATGACGTGATGATAAAATATTAGTTAGTCTGAGAATGCTTAGATTAGGTAAATGTAATAGAAAGTAGATTTGTTTTGGCACTGAGCCAAGCCGTAATCTATATATATAAAGTAGCTTGTCCTGACTGACTGACTGACTGACTGACTGACTGATTCATCATCGCCGAGCCAAAACTACTGGACATAAAGAAATGAAATTTTGGGGATATATTCATATTATAATGTAGGTGCTCGCTAAGAGAGGATTTTTGGATATTCTGTCGCTAAGGGGGTGAAAAGGGGGGTGAAATTTTAAAATGAGTGTGTCTATATCTCAAAACTTTAAAAGTTTACAGATGTGAAAATTGGTATTTAGAATCTTCTTTAAAAATAAGGAAACACGTATTTTTTTGTTTTCAGACAATCCCAATAGGAGGGGAGAAAAAGGGTGGAAAATGGGTTGAATGCCTTTAATCAGGATACCGCTACTTATATCTCAGAAACTGAAGATATTACAGACCTCAAAATTGGTACTTTCGATCGCTGTCAAAAATAAAGAAACACATATTTTTTTTGTTTTTGGAAAATCCAATTAATGCGAGGGTGAAAGGGGGGGGTGAATTTTTAAAATGAGTGCATCTATATCTCAAAAGTATTAAAGTTTAGAGATGTAAAAATTGGTATTTGGAATCTTCATTAAAATTAAAGGAACACGTATTTTTTTGTTTTCGGAAAATCCCAATAGAAGGGGTAAAAAGGGGTGAAAATGGGTTGAATGCCTTTAAAGAGAATACTTATATCTCAGAAACTGAATATATTACAGATCTCAAAATTGGTACTTTTGATCGCTTTCAAAAATCAAATAACACATATTTCTTCGTTTTTGGAAAATCCAATTAATGCGAGGGTGAAAAGGGGGGTGAATTTTTAGAATGAGTGCATCTATATCTCAAAAGATTTAAAGTTTAGAGATGTAAAAATTGGTATTTTGAATCTTCATTATAAATCAAGGAACACGTAGTTTTTTGTTTTCGGAAAATCTCAATAGGAGGGGTGAAAAGGGGGTGAAAATTGGGTTGAATGCCTTTAAAGAGAATACTTATATCTTAGAAACTTAATATATTGCAGACCTGAAAATTGGTATTTGGGATCTACTTTAAAAATAAAGAAATAGGTATTTTTTCGTTTTGGGAAAATCCAAATAATGGGGGGTGAAAAGGGGGATGAAATTTTTTAAATGAGTGTATCTATATCTCAAAACTTTTAAAGTTTATAGATGTCAAATTTGGTATTTAGAATCTCCTTTAAAAATAAAGAGACACGTATTTTTTGTTTTCGGAAAATCCTAATAGGAAGGGTGGAAAAGGGTGAAAAAGTGGTTGAATGCCTTTAATGAGGCTACTTATATTTCAGAACCAGAAGATATTACAGACCTGAAAATTGGAATTTTGGGATCTACTTTAAAAATAAAGAAACAGGTATTTTTTCGTTTTGGGAAAATCCAAATAATGGGGGGTGAAAAGGGGGATGAAACTTTTTAAAGGGTGTATCTATATCTCAAAATTTTTAAAGTTTATAGATGTAAAATTTGGTATTTAGAATCTCCTTTAAAAATAAAGAAACACGTATTTCTTTGTTTTCTCTAAATCCCAATAGGAGGGGTGTAAAAGGGTGAATAATGGGTTGAATGCCTTTAATGAGGATACGTATATCTCAGAAACTGAAGATATTACAGAACTGAAAATTTGTAAATGGGATCTCCTTTACAAATAAAGAAACACGTATACTTTTGCTTTTGGAAAATTCAATTCATGGCGGTTAAACAGGAGTGGCAAATTGGGGTGAATTTTTTGAAAGACTATATCTACAGAATATCTAAGAAGCGTAAAATGTTACAGACGTAAAAAGTGGGTATTTGGAATCTCCTCTAAGTGTAAAGAACATAGGTGATTTGTCTTTGGAAACTCCACTTAAGGGGAACTAAAAAGGGGTGAAATTTTAAAATGAGAATTTCTACAGTATATCTCAAAACTTAACATGTTATAGAAGTGAAAAAAGACATTTTTATCTCTATTAAAAATAAAGAAACGTGTATTTTTAGTTTTCGGAAATACCACGTGGAGGAGGGGGTAAAGGTGACTGAAAATGGTGTTGAATTCTTTTAATTAGGCTACTGATATCTCAAAAATGAAGATGTTACGACGTTAAATTTGGTTTTTGGAATCTGCTTTAAACGTAAACAAACACGTTTTCTCGGAAAATCCAATGAAGGGGGTTTGGGGGGTTAAAGGATTGAAAAAATTAATTGACTTAATTGTATGAGAATACATACATCTAATAAAAACTAAAGTTGTTACAGACGTGAAAATTGGTATTTTGATCTCTTTTAAAAACAAAGAAAAGCGCGTTTTGGGGGGGGGGAATAATCTTTGGGGGGGGGGGGGAAGTGAAAAGGAGCTGAATTCCTTTCATGAGGACACATAAATCAAAAACTAAAGAGGTTAGAATGGTGATAATTGGTATTTAGAAGATCCTTTACTATTAAAGGAACAAGTATGTTTTGCTTTAATATCACTTTGTGAGGGAGGGGGAGGGGGAGTGTGGAAGGAAGTTAAAAAAAGTGAATTATTTTTAAGGGGATACTTATATCTCAAAACTGAAGGTAATAAACGTGAACATTGGTATTTGGAATCTCCTTTAAACATAAAGAAACACACCTTCTTTTTATTTTTGGGGGGTGGGGGTAAATAAACTTAACGGCGGTGGGGTGTAAAAGGCGGTGAGACCAATTGATTTTACTGTTCATAATGTACTTATAAGGAGCCTCCGTTGCTCAGGCGGCAGAGCGCCTGCCTCTCACAGCTGGGTTCCGTGTTTCAAATCCCGGTCACTCCATGTGACATTCGTGCTGGACAAAATGGCGGCGGGACAGATTTTTCTCCGGATACTCCGGCTTTCCCTGTCATCATTCATTCCACCAACACTGTCCAATATTTCATTTCATTTGTCACTCATCGATCATTGCCCCAGAGGGGAGCTTCGGCAGCCGGCACAATTCATATTGTCGCCGCTAGATGGGGCTTTATTCATTCCATCCCTGATCCTGTCGAATGATAGGAAACAGACTGTTGACTTTCGATGTACTTATTCTGATCATAAACCGATCATTTTTAATCTTTCCTGGGTTCTTTTTCAACAGCCATCTTTTCCTTCGGAGAACGTTCGTAGATTAGAGTAGATTCTCCTGGTATATAAATAAAAATTTAAACACATTTGAAATAAACGATAGGAATGATGTTGACCGTCAAAATGTTCACCTCTATAATAAGGTCACTAATACGGAGGTATGTCATTCGTATCGCCAGAAATCCCGCACACTTGCCTACGCGCGACAATGGTGCTGGCCACATTGTCAACAATGACAATGGCAGCAGATGTAATTTACCGCCAAGTAGCGGTCTTGCATATTGCTGTGGGGTCCAGAACATATAATAATAATGATAATAATAATAATAATAATAATAATAATAATAATAATAATAATAATAATAATAATAATAATAATCATAATAATAATAATACTGTTCTGGACCGTCGTCACATGTGCGGACCACGCTGGAAACGGGTCCTGGACGGCTAATGACTAAGAATGCAGTCCGGCCGCGGGTTCAGTAGGCTACCGCCAAGGCACCCAAGACGACACCACGACAGATCCCCTGAAGGATTTGATCCATATTAAAAATGCTTATAGGAAAAGATGGCAAAGATTTAGGGACCCAACTAACTGGGTGGAATACCTGGACCTGGCCCGGGAAGTACGAAATCGTTTGCTGGGAAGAAAGATTGAAAAATGTGAGGAAACTTGCCGTAATCTATTAGAAAACGAGTCAGATCGCGAATTTTGGTGGATTCTTGCAGAAAAGGAATCAGATCGCGAATTTCGGCGGATTATATATCTAAAACAATAAGCATTCAATTATAAATTTCAGTATAATACCGTAGCGAAGCACGGGTATCTTGCTAGTCTATATATATAAAATAACTTGTCCTGACTGACTGACTGACTGACTGATTCATCATCGCCGAGCCGAAACTACTGGACATAAAGAAATGAAATTTTGGGCATAGATTCATATTAAGATGTAGGTGCTCGCTAAGAGAGGATTTTTGGATATTCCTTCGCTAAGAGGGTGAAAAAGGGGTTGAACTTTTAAAATGAGTGTATCTATATCTCAAAAATTTACAAGTTTACAGATGTAAAAATTGGTATTTAGAATCTTCTTTAAAAATAAGGAAATACGTATTTTTTTGTTTTCAGAAAATCCCAATAGGAGGGGTGAAAACGGTGATAAAGAGATTGAATGCCTTTAATCAGGATACCGGTACTTATAGCTCAGAAACTGAAGATATTACAGACCTGAAAATTGGTACTTTTGATCGCATTTAAAGATAAAGAAACACGCATTTTTTTTTTTGTTTTGTGGAAATCCAATTAATGGGAGGGTGAAAAAGGGGGTGAATTTTTAAAATGAGTGCATCTATATCTCGAAACTCTAAAGTTTACAGATGTAAAAATTGGTATTTAGAATCTTCATTAAAAATAAAGAAACACATATTATTTTGTTTTCGGAAAATCATAATAGGAGAGGTGAAAAGGGGTGAAAAATAGGTTGAATGCCTTTAATGAGGATACTTATATCTCAGAAACTGTATATATTACAGATCTGAAAATTGGTACTTTTGATCTCTTTTATAAATAAGGAAACACGTATTTTTGTTTTTGGAAAAAAACAGATAATGGAAGGGTGAAAAGGGGGGTGAATTTTTAAAATGAGTGTATCTATATCTCAAAAATTTCAAAGTTTACAAATGTAAAAATGGTATTTAGAATCCTCCTTAAAAATAAAGAAACACGTATTTTTTATTTTCGGAAAATCCCAATAGGAGGGGTGGAAAGGGGTGAGAAATGGGTTGAATGCCTTTAATGAGGATACTTATATCTCAGAAACTGAAGGTATTACAGACCTGAAAATTGATGTTTGGGATCTCCTTTAAAAATAAAGAAACACGTATTATTTGTTTTTGGAAAATCCAATTAATGGGGGGCTGAAAAGGGGGTGAATTTTTAAAATGAGTGTATCTATACCTCAAAACTTTTAAAGTTTATAGACGTAAAATTGGTATTTAGAATCTCCTTTAAAAATAAAGAAACAAGTATTTTTTTGTTTTCGGAAAATCCCAATGGGGAGGGTAATAATAATTTCGTATGGCTATTTCTAGCCGAGTGCAGCCCTTGTAAGGCAGACCCTCCGATGAGGGTGGGCGGCATCTGCCATGTGTAGGTAACTGCGTGTTATTGTGGTGGAGGATAGTGTTATGTGTGGTGTATGAGTTGCAGGGATGTTGGGGACAGCACAAACACCCAGCCCCCGGGCCAATGGAATTAACCAATGAAGATTAAAATCCCTGACCCGGCCGGGAATCGAACCCGGGACCCTCTGAACCGAAGGCCAATACGCTGACCATTCAGCCAACGAGTCGGACATGGGGAGGGTGGAAAAAGGGGAAAAGGGGGTTGAATGCCTTTAATGTGGCTACTTACATTTCAGAACCTGAGGATATTACAGACCTGAAAATTGGTATTTGGGATCTATCTTAAAAATAAAGAAGCAGGTATTTTTTCGTTTTTGGAAAATCCAAATAATGGCGGTTAAACAGGAGTGACAAATTGGGGTGAATTTTTTGAAGGACTATATCTACAGAATATCTGAGAAACGTAAAATGTTACAGACGTAAAAATTGGGTATTTGGAATTTGCTGTAAATATAATGAAACATAGGGGATTTATTTTTGGAAACTCCCCTTAAGGGGAAATAAAAAGGGGTGAAATTTTAAAATGAGAATTTCTACAGTATATCTCAAAAAACTTAACATGTTACAGAAGTGAAAAATGGTATCTTTTATCTCTATTAAACATAAAGAAACGTGTATTTTTAGTTTTCGGAAATACCACATGGATGGAGGGGGGGGGGGGGTAAAAGTGACTGGAAATGGTGTTGAATTCTCTTAATTAGGCTACTGATATCTCAAAAATGAAGATGTTACAGACGTGGAATTTGATATTTATAATCTGCTTTAAAAGTAAAAAAAAAACACGTATTCTCGGAAAATCCAATGAAGGGGGGAGGGGTTGAAAGAATTGAAAATTAATTGACTTAATTGTATGAGAATACATACATCTAATAAAAACTAAAGTTGTTACTGACGTGAAAATTCGTTTTTGGATCTCCTCTAAAAACAAAGAAAAACGCGTTTTGGTGGGGAAAACATATTGGAGGGCGGGAGTGTAAAGGAGTTGAATTCCTTTCATGAGGACACACAAATCAAAAACTGAAGACGTTAGAGCCGTGATAATTGGTATTTAGAAGATCCTTTACCATTAAAGAAACAAGTATGTTTTGCGGGAATATTCACTTAGGGGGGGGGGAGTATTGTGAAATGAAGTGAAAGAAGTACATTATTTTTATGGGGATACTTATATCTCAAAACTGAAGGTAATAGACGTGAACATTGGTGTTTGGAATCTCCCAGAGAAACAAGCATTATTTTAATTCTTTTTTTGGGGGTGGGGGGGTGGCGGTAAATAAACTTAACGGCGATGGGCTGTAGAAGGAGGTGAGACCAATTGATTTTACTGTTATTAATGTACTTATAAGGATCTTCCGTTGCTCAGGCGGCAGCGCGCCGGCCTCTCACAGCTGGGTTCCGTGGTTCAAATCCCGGTCACTCCATGTGACATTCGTGCTGGACAAAACGTAGGCGGGACAGGTTTTTCTCCGGATACTCCGGATACTTCCCTATCATCATTCATTCCAGCAACACTGTCCAATATTTCATTTCATTTCTCATTCGTTGATCATGCCTCAGAGGAGTGCTTCGGCAACCGGCACAATTCCTATTGTCGTCGCTAGATGGGGCTTTATTCATTCCTTTCCTGACCCTGTCGAATGACTGGAAACATGCTGTAGATTTTCGATGTACTTATTCTGATCATAAACCGATCATTTTCAATCTTTCCTGGATTCGATTTCAACAGCCATCTTTTCCTTCGGAGAACGTTCTTAGATTACAGTAGACTCTCCTGGCATATAAATAAAAATTTAAACTCATTTGAAATAAACGATAGGAATGAGATTGACCGTCAAATTGTTCACCTCTATAATAACGTCAATAATGCACGGAAGTATGTCATTCGTATCGCCAGAAATCCCGCACACTTGCCTACGCGCGACAATGGTGCTGGTCACATTGTCAACAATGACAATGCAGCAGATGTAATTTACCGCCAAGTAGCGGTCTTGCATCATGCTGTGGGGTCCAGAACATCTAATAATAATCATAATAATAATAATAATAATAATAATAATCATAATAATTATAATAATGTTCTGGACCGTCGTCAGATTGTGCGGACCGCACTGGAAAAGGGTCCTGGCCTGGTAATGAATACGAATACAGTCCGGCCGCGGGTTCAATACCGATAAGCCACCCAAGACGACACCGCGCCGGATCTCCGTCAGGATTTGATCCATAATAAAAATGCTTATAGGAAAAGATGGCAAAGATTTAGGGACCCAACTGACCGCGTGGAATACCTGGACCTAGCCCGACAAGTACGAAATCGATTGCTGGAAAGAGAGATTGAAGAATGTGAGGAACTATGTCGTAATCTCTCAGAAAACGAGTCAGATCGCGAATTTTGGCAGATTCTCTCAGAAAACGAGTCAGATCGCGAATTTCGGAGGATTATATACAAAATGTTAAGCATTCAATCATAAATTTCAGTATAATACCGTAGCAAAGCACGGGTATCTTGCTAGTTTTGTATAATTTATTTACGTGATATCCAAGCTTATTATGATAATGCATGGTGATTATGCTTGTAAAATGGATTATCGACTGTTAACATCAGGATAGCAAGGCACTCTTATTTTCACGTAATTTGCGGGATAATATATTTGTAGATGGCTGTATTAATTATATACGTAACTTGTGACATGCCTAGACATCGAACAGACGCCCTCCTATTGAGGTTAGCGTTTTCCTTTAATGTCGAATATTTTCCCTTTCTATATATGTGAATAACATTATGGATATGTTTATAATCCATATTTGATTTTATTGATTTGATTTTAAAATGTAGGAAAAACCTAGGCTGTATTCTGTAATCGGATGGAATCGAAGCCGGTCATTCTAAGTTGAAGGATGTGAATATGAGAAAATGAACAGTGGATTGATATTGTATTATAGAATTGTGGCAGGACAGTGAATTTATAAGCCAGTGGAGCTTTGGAAATATGATATGAGAATATGTAATGAAATAAGATTATTTAACAAATATGTGTTCCAAGGGAAACGATTTGCTTTCACCTTGAGATGTTGAAAGGATATTTCTGCCACACCGGGCCATTATTTGCTAGGGCTTTGACGTCCAGAGATTTACGAGCTGAGCGAAGATGGAAGGGTAGCGAGAGGGCTTGCCCCTTGTAGAGGATTACTGTATGCTGTATTGTTCGAGCTATTCCACTTAGAATGAAGGCAGTGCGACACCGATTATTGTTTAAAGGATTCTTTTACTTTTCCATGTATGATCTTATAATAATATTTAACTAACTGGAACGCCAGTATTATTATTTATTTGTTGACCCTATGATTAATTAAGAAAGGCAGTTTTTTTGTCCCGTTAGTCGATGCCATCTTGGATATCATCAATTCGAGTTCTGAGGCAACCATGGATTTTTGTTGTCAAATAATATTTTTATATACAGCCAATTGCATGTGTATATTGTTATTGTTTCTTTTTATATTATGTGTACATATTTTCCTTTTTTATACATTCTTTTAGTCGTGTTTCACTCTTTATGTGGATGACAAATCGAGTTTTATTTTCGTAATTTTTGTCATTGGATTCATTGGGATGTGGGTTCGATTTCAGGACCCGACATCAGTCATTTTATTTTGATTAGGATTATATCGACTAGCATTCATTTATTCTTTGTTTATTTTTGTAATATATTAATTTAGCTAGGTGACCACTTCAAGTTATCTTCAATTTAATTTGTTGTATAAATAATTGCTTCTTCTGATAGTGAAGAAAATTATTAATGATAACCGTCGCATTTATAAGGATATTTCTGATTTTTTTTAAAAAGTGTGTTATAAAAATTATAATGTAATATTTATCATCATGTCGGGAAGAAGAAAGAGGTAAAGGAGAAATAAATTTGTTGACACTTTACAATTTGTATTTAGTCCATTGGACATTGCATATTCAACATTGATATACTATAAATATTCGGGATCAACCTTTAATTAATTTGATTTATCATGGCTCAATAAATAGGTATTTAAACTTTTGTCTGCCTGTCATTTTGCCGAATAACATTGTATCCCAGGTTTCCTTCCGTTCATTTATGCCTTTAAGCTAGTTATGTGTTATTTTCTTTGATCTTCTTCCGCGAACGCACCATGGCCTTGGAGGTCGGTGGTTTGATTCTATGGAACGGAAGGGTGCAGTAGACCCTTGCACGGTCGGAAGAGCATTTGCTCACCCACCATTGTGAACATTTTTTTTGTTGTTCTTTCCTGATGAGGTGGCATTTGACTCTAGACTAAAAAGGTCCCTTTCCATCAGGCACCTTGGCGTATGGTGCTATATGGCGGTATCCCGACTTTTTAGGGATTATCATGCAGTCATTTGGTTCTATGCGGCAAATGGCGTGGGGTGGAAAGGTAGCATTATATGTTCTCAAAATCTCACCGTAGTAAAGATTGTTAGACGTTCGTGAGAGGGCGTGAACCGGTCACCCCTGAGATACTGAGCAAACGTTGGAGGAAAACCAGATTTTGATGCCATATGTGAACAATATATTCTTTCGATTACTTCATTATCTGCTCAACTAGTAGGCATATAATCCTGCTCTGTTGTGGTGGGCAGTGGTTTTGTGTCTATCTTGACAACAATAATCCTTTCACTATGATGGTCGTAGTAGCTTACTCGCCGCCCTATTTTCTTATTCATTGTATTAAACCAACTCCTGCATTTCCCCTGTTTCATTTTGTGTTGATAATTCTATAGTCGCCTGATTAAAAATCCTGCTCCTCCTGCCAACGTACTTCACTTATGTCAATTACATTTATCTTTAGTCTACCCATCTCCCTTTTCAGATTCTTTAACCTACTACAACGATTCAAACTTCTAACAATCCATGCTCCGACTGACAGAATGTCAGTGTCCATCTTCCCGATGATTGCCCTTCTAGTGTAGTCCCCACCCGGGGATCCGAATGGGGGACTATTTTGATCCGGAATATTTTACCCGGGAGAAGCCATCATCTGTACATCCTTCATTCAGAGAGAGCTGCATGTTCTCGGGAGTTACTTACGACTGTACTTTCCCGTTGCTTTGCCGTGTAGCAGTATCACACAGCTAAGCCATGTTGAGTATTATTACAAGGCCATATCAGTCGATCATCTAGACTGCCGCCCTTGTATCTTCCGAAAGGCTACTACCCTCCTTTCGATGAACCATTCGTTAGTCTGGTCTGTCGACAGATACCCATACGGTATAGTTTGCACCTGCGGATCGGCAATCTGTTTCTTTCGGACACGCAAGCCTCTCCACCGCGGTAAGGTCACATGGTACACAGGGGAGGATTTAAATACTTATTTCTTCTTTTCTTTTTGTCTTTCTTAATCCGTTTACCCTCTACAGTTGGTTTTTCCCTCGGACTCAGCGAGGGATCCCACCTCTACCACCTCAAGGGCAGTGTCCTGGCGGTTGAGACGTTGGGTCGAGGGATACAACTGGGAAGGAAGGCCAGTACCTCTCCCAGGCGCCCTCACCTCCTTTGCTGAACAGGGTGATGAGAAAATGAAATGTCGTATGGCTTTTTTTGTGCCGGGATATCCCAGGACGGGTTCGGCTCGCCAGGTGCAGGTCTTTCTATTTGACTCCTGTAGGCGACCTGCGCGTCGTGATGAGGATGAAATGATGATGAAGACAACACACACATCCAGCCTCCGGGCCATTGGAATTAACCAATGAACTTTAAAATCCCTGACCCGGCTGGATATCGAACCCGGGACCCTCTGAACCGAAGGCCAGTACGCTAACCGTTCAGCCAACGAAAGAGGAGAGGAAGCGGCCGTGGCCTTAAGTTAGGTAACATCCCAGTATTTGCATGGGGGAGAAGTGGAAAACCATGGAAAACCACTTCCAGGTTGGTTGAGGTGGGAATCGAACCCACCTCTACTCAATTGACCTCCCGAGGCTGAGTGGACCCCGTTCAAGACCTCGTGCCACTTTTCAATTTCGTGGCAGAGCCGGGAATCGAATCCGTGCCTCCGGGGGGTGGCAGCTAATCACGCTCACCATTACACCACAGAGGCGGACTTCTTCCTTTCATCTTCGTTTCTTTCTTTCTTTATTTATTTCTTTATTTCTCTTTCTTCCTTTCTTTCTCAATCTGTTTACCCTCCAGGGTTGGTTTTTCCCTCGAACTCTGCGAGGGATCCCACCTCTATCGCCTCAAGGGCAGTGTCCTGGAGCATGAGACTTTGAGTTCGAGGACCAGCACTTTGCCCAGGCGGCCTCACCTGCTATGCTGAACAGGGGCCTTGTGGGGGGATGGGAAGACTGGAAAGAATAGACAAGGAAGAGGGAAAGAAGCGGCCGTGGCCTTATGTTAGGTACCATCCCGGCATTTGCCTGGAGGAGAAGTGGGAAACCACGGTAAAACTACTTCGAGGATGACTGAGGGAGTAATCGAACTTGGCCCCTGGGGGTGACAGCTTATCATACCAATTACGTTACCACAGAGGAGGACTCAGAATACTATTCATTTTAAAAATGGTCTTTCCTTACGCCCGAGGGAAAAACCAAACCTGGAGAGTAAACAAATTAAGAAAGAAAGAAAGAAAGAAAGAAAGAAAGAAAGAAAGAAAGAAAGAAAAAGTTTTCCTTACCATCTTAAGAATCTAGATCTTGTTGGTCTTTTAAATAATTGGGACGTGGGAGCTGGTACTCCAGATATAAAGGTTGGGAAACATTGGTCCAGGACTAATTCTAGATAGGAAAACAAGAACAAAAATAATTGGATTCATTGTAACTGCCGGATTAAGAGCACTGGACATTGAAGTTCTTTAAATGAACACCGAGAGACATACCGTACCTCACACACATTAAGTCTTTCATAATCACATGCGATGGCCGGGAATCGAATCGGGATCAACTGATTGGAATGCAATTATGCTCAGCATTACACCACCATCGCACGGTGAATGCTGTCATCTCCACAAGATGTTATAAAGAAGACCGTGCCAGCTGACTGCGCTATCACGTACTCTCGAAGAGATTAGTTCGGATTCCTATCCTTAACGAATCGTTTGTTTATGTAACGGGGACGTCTTGTCGGAGATAAATAACTCGAGTAGTCAAGATTTAAGCTCTCATTAATTTAAATTTTTTTATTTATTCTTTCTTTCTTAATGTGTTTACCCTCCAGGGTTGGTTTTTCCATCGAACTCAGCAAGGGATCACACCTCTACCGCCTCAAGGGCAGTCTCCTGGAGAGTGAAACTTCGGGCTGGGGTTTAAAACTGGGGAGGAGGGCCGGTATCTCGCCCAGGTGGCCTCACCTTCTATCTGGAACAGGGGCCTTGTGGGGGATGGGAAGATTGGAAGAGATAGTCAAGGAAGAGGAAAGGAAGCGGCCGGGACCTTAAGTTAGGTACCATCCCGGCATTCGTCTGGAGAAGAAGTGGGGAAACTATGGAATGCCACTTCGCTGATGGCTGAGGAAAGAATCGAAACATCTCTAATCACTAGAACTCCCGAACCTGAGACTAAGCAGAGCTAGACAACCACTCCAGAACTAGCCTACTCTATGTGGAATCCAACTACCGACTTCTAACTCCATCAAGCTATTCATGAGGTATCTTTTTGGGCTTATGCCGTGTAATTAATTGTAAACACACTCTACGCGTTTCGAAAGGAACCTTGCCTTTCTTCATCAGGAGACAACAGATAAATGAAACGACGTATGAAAGGTTGCTAGGAGAAAGCAACAAGGAACTTGAAATGGTGCCCTAAGATGTAAAAGGGACGCCATTTTAGTCCCATGCTGCAGACAACGAATGGCAGCAGTAAAGCATTACTCTCTAATGGTTCTGATAATAGGTAGCCATGATTCACTGAGGTTTTAACCTGTATCGCGGTTGAAATTATCTGGGTGTTTACGTATTTCAACCGCCTCCCTGATAATTCTTGGGCGATATTGCTATATACGGGCGAGAACATCCACTTCTTGGAACAAGACATCATGACCAGGTGTTAAGGCATGATCAGCAACAGCTGATTTATCAGGTTTATTGAGTCTGATACATCTGGTATGTTCTTTGATGCGAGTACACACCTTTCTCGAAGTCTGCCCAATTTAAACCTTGCCACAAGTACAGGGAACTCTGTAGATACCATTCACATTACGGACAATCTAAAATGGAATAAGCCCGTGGAGGAAGTGAGATGTAAGGCATTCAGAGCGCTAGGTTTGGTCCGTAGATGTCTCTCGAGAGGAAGAATAAGCCCTTCGTAGGTTCGAGTGCACAGATTTTGAATTACAGGCGTTTGGGAGAGGAACTTAAGTACATTTCTATTCGTGTTTATGCCATGATTTTTGTCGTAGTTGCTGTATGTTACTACTAACATACTGCTATATGGTCTTCCTTCCTGGCACCCAACAACAACGGAAAATATGAGAAAACTAGACGGTGTTCAGCGATGAGCAGAACGTTTAATTAACAAACACATCCCTTTAAACACAGCCAGACCGAGCTCGATAGCTGCAGTCGCTTAAGTGCGGCCAGTATCCAGTATTCGGGAGATAGTAGGTTCGAACCCCACTGTCGGCAGCCCTGAAAATGGTTTTCCGTGGTTTCCCATTTTCACACCAGGCAAATGCTGGGGCTGTACCTTAATTAAGGCCACGGCCGCTTCCTTCCCACTCCTAGCCCTTTCCTGTCCCATCGTCGCCGTAAGACCTATCTGTGTCGGTGCGACGTAAAACAACTAGCAAAAAAACACAGCCAGGTGGTTGCTACCATTGAACTTGTTGTGTAAACAAACAGACGAAGTCTTCCTTAAGAAATCACTGACAGACAACACACACCTCTCCCCTTTCCACCGCATGCAGCTTAATTACCGCTCTTTTATGAGAGGCCAAGGAGTCCCTCCCCTCGCCAGAACAACCTCATATTTAAATGGATTTTACGCAAGGTCTGATCGTATCTGGAATCTTCTACCATCTTATGTAAATGTGCTTCCTCTTTGTCACTTCCTCCGCACAGTAAAGAAAATGTATATGTAAATTGAAACCCATATGTGATATATGTAACTTGTATAAATTAGAATTGCAAGAAAAATGGGTGCAAGTACAGTTGAATGAGGCGAATATATATGCGTGCGCGTGTGGGAGTGGTTGAGAATGAGTGTGTATGCAGGAGTATGAGTGAGAGTATAAATGGCTGGGTCTTATTACTCTAATATGTGTAGAATCAAGATAATTATTATTCTAAGAGTACAGTGTTTTGAGTATGTAAGTTTAAAATTGTCTACATATATGTAAATTTTCAGTAGAGTTTATATACATACACGGGTGTTAAGAAGGGAAGGGCAGAGTCTGGGGTAGGGATGTTCATCAGGAATACCATTGCACGAAACATAGTTCCTGTTAGGCACGTAAACGTGCGAATGGTGTGGGTAGATTTGGCAGTTGGAGGAATTAGGACGAGAATTGTCTTAGTGTATTTGTAACGTTCCAGACGTTACAGTGTAATTATGTTAATTTTATTATGTGTAATTAATTCAGGAATTTAACGTCATGATATTTATTTTGGTATGTAATTGTATTATAATTCATGTTTAATCATTTGCTCACTATCATTTCATTACTTTGTAACTACGACTTATAAACGAGGGCTGAATATCCTAATATTCACTTAGATTCTTGCGACAGTTGGTTAAAATTAACTTGCAGTAGATTTCAGTTATCTTGCCACATCACCGAGGAGGAAGGGAGGACAAATTTAGACATCAAGTTCTGAGAAAAGCGAGCACGTGTTCACGCGTCCTAACGTAAGCTACCGTATTTCGACCAGAATTATTCGAACTGATCAACGCCTATATTTTCAAAGGAGCGTCATGTTGCCATGGATACTGATTGAAAGGACGAATAGAAGAACAGTTGATATCTTGTGTGGGACTCATCTACTCTAAAATCTAGAGTGGGGAGAGAAGTGTCATCTGATTGGACCACGTGTAGCGGCCTGTAATTAGCGCGAGAGAAAGTTATAAAAGGGCGTGTTGGAGCTCCTGGAGGGTCTCTCTACAACGTCTTATTCGCTCTCTACAACGTCTTATTCGCTTCTGCGAGTCTCTATACATTATTCTACGATTTTCTACAGCTTCTACTTGATTTTCTACTTGATTCTGCGTCTCGATACTTAGAAATTCTGAATGAGGGGTGTATAGCCACTCTCATGAGGAAGTACGTACAGCACGGCTATAAGACCGGTTTGAACCAGTCTAAGTCAATAGATAGTTTTAATCTAGATAGAAATGAAACTTCAGAGAACATTTTCAGTAAAGTTGGAAGGATTCTTAATTGAGTATCCTCTCCATATAACCCAAGGTGGTTCTTCTAACTATGACTTAGGGCTTATCTCCAATATATGGGATAGAGCATAATAGGGAGTGTTAGTTTTGAAGTCATCTTCCAATTAGTGGTGGGTGCAATTGGCAAGGCAGGAATGGTACTGAGCTGCAGATGAAGAGATATCAAAGACGACCGGTGATGTTCCAGCTACAAGGAGGGAAGCTTTCCAAGGACCAGCAGAACAAGACGACATGGTGAGCAAGCGAGTTAAAGATATTGCAAGTTTTCGCGAAGTAGAGTCATTCAATTTTTTATTAAATTCATTTTCTATTTTAAATTCAGTTCTCGTTAAACCGTCGTCATTTATATTAAATATAATAAATAGTATTTTTCTAGTTTATTTTAATCAATTTGCCTTAATTAGCCTTTTGATTTCTAATTCTCCTGCTTAATGATTAGTGTACTATCACCTCACCCCTGTGATAAGAGTCTGTCCAAGCTTGAATATAAATTTTATCTTTAAGTCCTCAACTTAAAGATTGGCGCCCTTTGCTTGCTTGGTTGCATTTCTCATTTGATGATTGTTCTCCGAGAGGGGAAGTCACATAAAATGCCGCTCCAACGTGTGGCGAGAAAATCATTAAGTACGGAGCAGTTAATAACAGTAACGATATCAGAATTCGTATTATGGGCAAAATTTGGATATCCACGTTTCATTAGGAGTGTTTGATTGTGGGAACGGTCATGGCCGATCAGACGAAAGAGGAGAGGATGTTGCGCAGTGGACGGGCGATAAAAGGCAATAATGTATTGAGTTCAGAGGAAGAGTTGTGTAGTCTTGTAGAGGAAATTGAAGATAGAAGTGTAAGTAGTATGGAGAGTGAAGGCAAACAGAAAGAAGTCAGTATGGAGTCAGATGATAGTAGGATGGGGGGCGAAGCGGAAGTAAACACTAACAATGAAAGTAATAATAATGATCAGTTAATGGGAATGATGCAGTTAATATTGAGTAAGATAGAGGACAGTAGAACTGAAATAAAAAATGAATTGGAACAAATTAAATCTGAGCTTAAAAGTGAATTAGAACAAACTAAAGCTGAATTAAGTAGGGAGATGAGGGAAAATAAGGAGGAAGCGAATCGAAGAATGGACGAACACAGTAAGCAGTTACGCGATCTGGTGGTAAAAAATGAACATTTTAATAAGCGATTAGAGGACCAGGAAAGTGAATATGTACGGCAAGGGAAAAAGGTAGAAGAAAAGTTTGCGGAACAGAGAAGTGAATTCCTGGAATTAATGGGGAAGGAAAACAACTCTACTAGGGAGGAAGTAATGAGGCAGGTCACTAGTATTGATAAGAGAGTTGAGACTCAAAGAGGGGAAATACGGGTATTTAAAGACCACGTTCAACAAGAGATTGACACGGTAAAGCTTAGAATAGAAGATGAGACCCGGGCAAGTGAAGAAAGGTTTGCGATAGCGGAAGAGAATAAGATTGAAATTAGGACATTGAAAGAGAAGCAGGTTAATTTGGAGAGAGAAATTGATAGGAGAGACAAAGATGTAGAATGCCGGATGGAAAAAGCAGAAAATAAGTTAAAACAGGTGGCAAAGGATAAACAGGTTTTCACGGGAAGGCAATGTCTAGGAAATAGCTACATTAGGGAAATTGAACTACCTAAATTTAATGGGAAACAAACGAACCCGCTAGATTTCCTTAAGATGATAGAGAAACGGTTTGAAAAGCGTCTAGAGGAAGGGTCTATGGACTGGGAAGACGTTATGGAAAATATTGACCATGCTTTTGTAGGAGAAACTCGATCTTGGTTCATGGTATATAGGCAGACGATGACGAACCTGAAAGAATTCAGAAATAAATTTAGAGAGAAATTCTGGAATGAAGCGATACAAGCTAGGGAGAGAGAAAGGGTGGTATTTGGGAGGTACAAACAGCATGAGGGAGTTACTATGACCGAGTACTTCCTGGCACATGTCATGATTTGTCAGAACTTAGATGGTATAACCGAAGGGTCTGATGTAGTAAGACTACTTTTAAGACATTTTCCGGACAGGGTGAGAGAAGCGGCCTGTATGCAAAAAGTTGGAACTATTCAGGAGATGGAGAACCTACTAGGCAGTTTTGATGCTTTAGGTAACCTTAGGAGTAGAACGGAGAATATTCAGAACTTTAGTCATCACAACGGAATGAGACATAACGGTAGTACACAGAATCACGAAACTCGCAATCAGTTCAGACCTCAGCAGAACAGCAGGAGAGGAGCATCTGAATATAGGACAGGAAATTCCCAACGGAGGCCAGAGCAATGTACTAATGAGTCCAACGTCAATACACAAAGGGAACCTTTAAACTAACGAGAGGCTGTAATGTTAGGTCAGAATTCCAGCCTAGTAAGAAGGTAGCGAAGTGTCTTGCCATGAAAGTGTTACCATATGACCTCGATGTTAGAGACGATTTGTTGTATGAACCCGAGCAGAATAATGGAGATTCAAGTAATAAAGTAGTCAATCCCGTTGTTAAATTGAAAGTCTGGGGGGCGTGGGTTAAAGTTTTGATTGATTCTGGTAGCCAAATATCATGTATTAGTTCTCAGTGGTATGAGTCATTAGTGAAACAGGGTATTCAGTTGGAGGAAATGCCTGTTAAGTCTACTTTCATCATTACGGCTGTTGGAAAGAGGTCTAAGCAAATTTGTAAACAAGTAGCTGCCCCGATCTGTATTAATAATTTTATTAGCGTTCAGATATGTTTGGTAATTCCGCATTTGATATTTGATCTTATCTTGGGATCTGACTGGTTAACGTTAAAATTGGCTCAGTTAAATTACAATGATCTAGTGCTAAATTTGAGGTGGAATAATGAGGATATTAAGGTCAAGTTTGAGGAGGAAATTCAGAGGAAAACGGAAGTTAGTACAGTGTGGAGAATGAGAGAGGTTTCTAAAGTTAATGAAGAGGCTAGTGAGGGCCTGAAGTTGTGTCAGTTGTGGATTAATGAGGATAAAATATGTGGCTTGAAAGAAGCCGTAAGTAGAAATGAGTTGAATGAAGTCCAGAAGGACAAGTTATTTGAAGTGTTATGTGAACACGTGGAGATTTTCTCCGAGAAACCTGGTGTTACCCATCTGTATGAACATTCTTTTTCTGTGCTGGATAAGACTCCATTCAGCGGACCGCGATATCCGATACCACACAAATATGCAAAAGCCGTAGAGGATCAAATTCAAGCTATGTTAGCAGACGAAGTGATTGAATTATCAAACAGTCAATATGTTAATCCCTTAATTGTTGTGCCTAAGTGTGATAAATCAATACGTCTGGGTATTGAAGGCGAGAGCGTAGTGAGAGCATTAGGTTTGCCTGAGGAACCACCTCGTAATGCTGAATTTTACGTCCGACTGGCACGGGAGAACCTGATTAAATCTGGAGATAAACGTAAAAGGCAACAGAAACGTAAGGTACGGGATAACTTTGAGGTAGGTGATATGGTTTTGGTGAGAGTTCCCATGTTGTCAAATAGTGAGGATAAGGTAACGAAGAAATTTTTTCTTTTATATCAAGGCCCTTATAAAGTACATAGAAAACTAGGACCCTGTGCTTACAAGTTAGCGGATGGCGAGAGCGTAATGAATGGTTCATACAACATTAGTAGTTTAAGGAGATACCTGTCGTGTGAGGTGGCTGAACCGGATTGTGAGATATAGGTCAGTAACTCGGGGAAGTTGCTACTTGTTATGTCAGACTACGAGCGATATGTGTTTACGTCTCAATTGTGGTAGTATTTCCTAGTTGTGTTTGTAAACAAGGGAGATGTTTGTGTGACGGTAGATTTACGCTCGTTCATTAACGATAGATCATCTGTTTTCCGTATGTGAGGCCATGAAATTTTATATATCTGTTTTCTGAGATGTTACAGAAGGCTAATTAAAGCTGACGACGGCAAATAATTAATTTTCCCGTATGTGCATTTCTAACTTGCAATAATTTTACCGTGAGCTTAAATCACGTGTGTATTTGTGTGAAGTGTCTTACATCATGCTTCAAGATAAGGCTGAAACATTCGAAAGAGTGATAAAAGTGTAAATTGTTTGTATCATATGTTTTCCATTTTTTTAATGTAAAAGATTGGAAGAGAACGTGTTACTGCTATCTAGCACAGAATGTCGGAAAGATGGGGAGTCAAAGGACAGATAGACACTCGGCAGAGTTTGTAATCTGAATTGTATATATTATGTTATATTCTCTAGAATAATCTTGTTTTTTCTTACAAAAGTGAAAAGTTGCTTATGATGGGCATAATTTAGTGTCTAAACCTCAAGATGAACTGAAATAACAGACAGTCACAATGGTAAGAAGTCTAAGAGAGATATGGAAAGAGTGAGATATAATTAAGTGTATGAAAATACTGTCGCTCGTTATGGGCAGGTAATAGAGGTATTTCATGTCAATGTGGGAGTAAGGGTGTGAGTTCTCAACTCATGTGATATTTGTTAAGAACTCATGGGGGCGTATGTAACGTTCCAGACGTTACAGTGTAATTATGTTAATTTTATTATGTGTAATTAATTCAGGAATTTAACGTCATGATATTTATTTTGGTATGTAATTGTATTATAATTCATGTTTAATCATTTGCTCACTATCATTTCATTACTTTGTAACTACGACTTATAAACGAGGGCTGAATATCCTAATATTCACTTAGATTCTTGCGACAGTTGGTTAAAATTAACTTGCAGTAGATTTCAGTTATCTTGCCACATCACCGAGGAGGAAGGGAGGACAAATTTAGACATCAAGTTCTGAGAAAAGCGAGCACGTGTTCACGCGTCCTAACGTAAGCTACCGTATTTCGACCAGAATTATTCGAACTGATCAACGCCTATATTTTCAAAGGAGCGTCATGTTGCCATGGATACTGATTGAAAGGACGAATAGAAGAACAGTTGATATCTTGTGTGGGACTCATCTACTCTAAAATCTAGAGTGGGGAGAGAAGTGTCATCTGATTGGACCACGTGTAGCGGCCTGTAATTAGCGCGAGAGAAAGTTATAAAAGGGCGTGTTGGAGCTCCTGGAGGGTCTCTCTACAACGTCTTATTCGCTCTCTACAACGTCTTATTCGCTTCTGCGAGTCTCTATACATTATTCTACGATTTTCTACAGCTTCTACTTGATTTTCTACTTGATTCTGCGTCTCGATACTTAGAAATTCTGAATGAGGGGTGTATAGCCACTCTCATGAGGAAGTACGTACAGCACGGCTATAAGACCGGTTTGAACCAGTCTAAGTCAATAGATAGTTTTAATCTAGATAGAAATGAAACTTCAGAGAACATTTTCAGTAAAGTTGGAAGGATTCTTAATTGAGTATCCTCTCCATATAACCCAAGGTGGTTCTTCTAACTATGACTTAGGGCTTATCTCCAATATATGGGATAGAGCATAATAGGGAGTGTTAGTTTTGAAGTCATCTTCCAATTAGTGGTGGGTGCAATTGGCAAGGCAGGAATGGTACTGAGCTGCAGATGAAGAGATATCAAAGACGACCGGTGATGTTCCAGCTACAAGGAGGGAAGCTTTCCAAGGACCAGCAGAACAAGACGACATGGTGAGCAAGCGAGTTAAAGATATTGCAAGTTTTCGCGAAGTAGAGTCATTCAATTTTTTATTAAATTCATTTTCTATTTTAAATTCAGTTCTCGTTAAACCGTCGTCATTTATATTAAATATAATAAATAGTATTTTTCTAGTTTATTTTAATCAATTTGCCTTAATTAGCCTTTTGATTTCTAATTCTCCTGCTTAATGATTAGTGTACTATCACCTCACCCCTGTGATAAGAGTCTGTCCAAGCTTGAATATAAATTTTATCTTTAAGTCCTCAACTTAAAGATTGGCGCCCTTTGCTTGCTTGGTTGCATTTCTCATTTGATGATTGTTCTCCGAGAGGGGAAGTCACATATTCACCATGTGAGGGTGCAGATGAGGATGAAATTGACAAGTTTTACGAAGCATTGAGTGACATCGTAGTCAGGGTCAACAGCAAGGATAGTGCTAATGGGCGATTTCAATGCGAGAGTTGAAAATAGAACTGAAGGTTTGGAATGTACGGGTTTTCGGGGATTTTTCGATGAAATAGATCACTATCTGATCTGTAGTGAACTAAGTATCTCTGGGCCTACGATAGAGAAAGTAAAATCTGTCTGTAAACGAATAAGGATAGAAAATATCCGGAAATTAGGCAGAAGAACATGGATATAAATAGTAGGAAGTGTGGCTATTTCTAGCCGGGTGCAGCCCTTGTAAGGTAGTCCCTTCGATGATGGTGGGCGGCATCTGCCATGTGTAGGTAACTGCGTGTTATTGTGGTGGAGGATAGTGTTATGTGTGGTGTGTAAGGTTCAGGGATGTTGGGGACAGCACAAACACCCAGCTCCCGGGCCACTGGAATTAACCAATGAAGGTTAAAATCCCCGACCCGGCCGGGAATCGAACCCGGGACCCTCTGAACCGAAGGCCAAATAAGCAGGCTCAGGATATAGAAAGAGAATGGGTGGCACACAGGGATGCTGTAGTAGCAACAACAACAACTGTAGGAACAACTGTGTGTAAAGAAGGGAAAAAGCGAACATCTTGGTGGAATGATGAAGTGAAAGCAGCTTGTAACGTAAAAAGAAGGCTTATCAGAAATGGTTCCAAACAAGGGCTGATGCAGACAGGGAATTGTACATAGATGAAGGAAACGGAGTGAAACAAATAGTTGATGAATCCAAAAAGAAGTCGTGGGAAGATTTTGGTAATAACCTGGAAAGACTAGGTCATGCAGCAGGTAAACCTTTCTGGACAGTAATAAAGACTCTTAGGAAGGGAGGGAAAAAGGAAATGAATAGTGTTTTGGGACATTCAGGTGAACTTATAATAGATCCCAAGGAATCACTAGACAAGGGGAGGGAATATTTTGAAAATCTTCTCAACGTAAAGGGAAATTTTCATGGTGGTGTCGCGTACAACGGAGCTCATGGGGAGGAAGAAAATGATGTTGGTAAAATATGTTTGAGGAAGTGGTAGGGATGGTAAATAAAGTCCATTGTCATAAAGCAGCAGGAATACATGAAATTAGACCTAAAATAGTGAAGTACAGTGGGAAGGCAGGGATGAAATGGCTTCATAGAGTAGTAAGATTAGCATGGAGTGTTGGTAAGGTACCTTTAGATTGGAAAAAAAAGCAGTAATTGCATCTATCTATAAGCAAGGGAACAGGAAGGATTGCAACAACTATCGATGTATCTCGTTGATTAGTGTACCAGGCAAAGTATTCACTGGCATCTTGGAAGGGAGGGTGCGATCCGTCGTTGAGAGGAAGTGGGATGAAAACCAGTGTGGTTTCAGACCACAGAGAGGCTGTCAGGATCAGATTTTCAGTATGCGCCTGGTAAGTGAAAAATGCTACGAATGGAATAGACAGTTGTGTTTAGGTTTCTTAGATCTAGAGAAAGCATATGACGAGGTACCGAGGAAAAATATGATCACCATACTGGGGGACTATGGGATTAAGGGTAGATTATTAAAATCAATCAAAGGCATTTATGTTGACAATTTGGCTTCAGTGAGAATTGATGGTAGAGTGAGTTCTTGGTTCAGGGTACTTACAGGGGTTAGACAAGGCTGTAATCTTTAACCTTTGTTGTTCGTAGTTTACATGGATCATCTGCTGAAAGGTATTAAGTGGCAGGGAGGGATTCAGTTAGGTGGAAATGTAGTAAGCAGTCTGGCCTATGCTGAAGACTTGGTCTTAATGGCAGATTCTGCCTAAAGCCTGCAGTTTAATATCTTGCAACTTGAAAATAGATGCAATGAGTACGTTATGAAAATTAGCCTTTCGAAGACTAAATAGATGTCAGTAGGTAAGAAATCCGAGAGAATTGAATGTCAGATTGGTGATACAAGGCTGCAACAGGTAGATAATTTCAAGTATTTAGGATGTGTGTTCTGATGATGCTTGTTGTTTAAAGGGGCCTAATATCTAAGGTCAGCGGTCCAGAGGATGTGTGTTCTCCCAGGATGGTAATATAGTAAGTGAGAATGAATCAAGGTGCAGTAAAGCCAATGCAGTGAGCTCGCAGTTGCGATCAACAGTATTCTGTAAGAAGGAAGTCAGCTCCCTAACCATATTATCTTTACATCAGTCTATTTTCAGACTAACTTTGCCTTACGGGAACGAAAGCTGTGTGGACTCAGGATATCCTACTCATAAGTTAGAAGTAACAGACATGAAAGTAGCGAGAATGATTGTTGGCACAAACAGTTGGGAACAATGGCAGGAGGGTACTCGGAATTAGGAGATCAAGGCTGAGTTAGGAATTGATTCGATGGATGAAGCTGTATGCATAAGCCAGCTTCGGTGGTGGGGTCATGAAAGGCGAATGGAGGAGGATAGGTTACCTAAGAGAATAATGGACTCAGTTATTGTAACCGTTCATGACATCGTCATATGTATATAGAGTTATCCTGTATAGAGAATATGCCGTTTTCCGCGCAGTTCTACGTTAAAGAGCCGCCAAACGAGGATATTTTTAACGGTTCTGGGACTCGAGCTACTCGCTGTAGAGTCGCACGCCCCTCCTCTCATTGCGCGTAATTGGGAAAAAGAGGGAGTACAAGCGCTTGTACGTGGAGTTCGTTCTCCCTCTGAGCGAGAGAGCTGGAACAAGGAAGATGTCACATGACTGAGAAGTGAGGTCACGAAACAGCCTCAAAAAAGTCGTCTCAACATACGAGACGATATCACCCCATGTATTCCCCTAAATATCTAGTGGTACCAAAGCGTAGCTTTCAACTGTTTCGAGGGTATTACATTAATAACTCGGAAATACTTGATGGATAATTTCGAGTTACGACTTCGATGAATGATGAGATCTTATGCGGATTTATCATGCAGACAACCATTTTACGTAATAAGAATAATAGGAAGTACGCAGATAGTTGATGGCACGAAGAGAGTGAAACCAGATGCCCGACTCTGACAGGACCAGGGAAACTTAAAAATCCCCCGAGTCAAGCTCCACCTAATGAGAATTGATACTGACGCTTTGATGATTGCAGACGAACCCGCGAAAGACTCGGAACGAAAATTGATCAGTGGAAAGAGGGATGTACAGGCTTTAATTTAATATCAAATTCAACGTTTAAATATACCGTCCAACGGGACGTTGTTTGACAAGGGGGCGTGGACTGACTTCCCCTCCAAAAAATAAGGCTTCCCACTATAAAGGCGAGTGGCAAGAAGGGAGTATACACAGTATATCCAGTGCATTCGGTCTAATCAGCAGACTCAGGTTTTAGTAAACATTCAGTTTCAATATTCAGTGTTTCACATTGTGAAGGTTCTTATTGAACAGTGTTGTGTAGTGGTAAATGACACCAGATAGTGAGTCACAGTGCGCTGAGTACCAGATATTCGTTACGTCTTTAATTCAGTTTGTTATGATTCGTATATGATAAGAACATTTTTTCTTCAATTATGTGTTAGTGCGGCACGGGATTGTAAAAAAGGAGGTGGTCGATTAAAGTGAATTATTACGTGTGCAGCTATGAAATTGATCTGAGTTAGTGTGGTGGATTATGCCAAATTATACGAATTATATAAATTAGGTTAAATGAAGGAAGTAATTAAATACAAAGATAGTTCAGTAACAGTGTTACAGTAAGGCTTGAACCAACGATAACAGTGAGCGGCTTATCAGCTATCATTTTAGTAGATCGGGCGGCACTCTCCGTATTCTCTCAAACGCAGTGAGTTGTACATCGTATCAATGACTAGTGAAATGGAGTGGGTCGGTTAATGACCAGTAAAAAAATATTAATACCTAACATTCATATTCTGTGATGGTGACCGAATAGTGTGTGACGCTCCGAGATTAAATTATTTGTGGAGAACTGGAGTATGCAAATGAAAGTATCGATATCGGGCTGCAGGACAAATACCGATACCGGGCTAGGATACTTGAGTTTATAAGTATCCTTAGTCATAACAGAGTTATAATGCATGACACAATTAGTGCATTTATGACAAATTAGTTCCTCCTCATTTGCATATTTGACCTTCGAGAGCTTCGAGTTTGAAGAGGGCCGGTGAGCGTTCCGCTGTACAGTCACTCCAACGCAGCAGAGATACTCTATAGCTTCCAACGCCAGACGAGGATTCAACCAACATGCAGGTGAGTCGACATAGGACGACTCTGGGGGCCATCGCAAGAGAAGACGTCCTGATGGCAGCTTAAAACCCTGGCTGTACTCTCTGAGGAAAGCTGATTACAGACATCTGAGTGTTGAGTATATTTGAACTTATTATCGTGATAGTTAAAGTCACAATTCATATAAACAAGTAACTTGCATGTAAATACTTTGAATATTATTTTACTATAACGAAGTTTCGGAGGGATTATAGTTTTTGTAAGATTTTCTCTGTGAGATTTTCTTTGTGGTTTTGAACCACTTATTTCATTCATTATGGGGAAATATTGCATGGTAGTTATGAGGCCCTTAGTATAACTTACAGGTGACGTGACGTAAATGTAAAGGGATAAATTTCGTAGTATGATTCATTCGTCTTGAAGTTATAATCAAATGCTATGATTCATCATAAGAGTTTCCGATTATTTTTTTATTGCACGTCACTTACTCGTAGAAACTCCTCCTGTCTAGATTTAAGACTGCAAATTCCACAACAGAGGTCAACTGTGGGGGTGTAAGTGAATTATGTAGATCACGATTAGCCGTGATTTTTTCTCCCTATCTGAAGATTGCTGTAGGATCTTCGATTTAAGCTTGCATGTTTTCGGGATATGAGGAATGAGAAGACGGAACCTGATGTGTAAGTTCATAATTTTGAGAGTGTAGTGGTGTTAAATATATGAGTTCCCCTGTTGAATAGATATAATTAGGGCGAAGTAGAATGCCGCCTTGAGAACAAGATAATTGAGGCCAACTATAGGCTAGTATATGATGTTACGCTGATAATGTTAATGAATCGCAGGGAGAGAGAGTATTTTTGCGATGATATGAATATTTAAGAATAGCAGGTAGAGTCCGGTGCTTTCCCTGTAGGGGAGAAGGGCTGGCTGTATCGGCTGACTCGCCTGACATCTTTATGAGGGAATAGTGAGGGGAGACCTCAAACGAAGTTTGTTGACCACTTTGTAAGGAGATACATTCGGTTCGTTCTTTTCTTTCCGTAGTATAACGAAGACATGCATAAATCAAGAAATTGACATCGTCGTAAAGATCTCAGATTTGATAAATGAATGAAATCCTCCCATCTTTCTGTTATTTTTTTAATTAAAATAAAAACCGTTATAGGGTTTTCAGGTTGTTATACCCTCACACGCCGAAGTCTTTGGGTTCGAGTCCCAGATTCTGGCGAGGATTGTTGCTCACCCGTGGCAAGTGAGACGGGTCATGCCAGATACTGATCTTTCCATGGAAATGAAGTGCAGAATGTTATATTATTTCTTAAAGTGAATGTCATATTATTTCTTCAAGTGAATGTTTATTATACGTCATATAATGTAATATACTGGTTGTTGAGTTGCTATATGTATGGTTTTTTTAGGGACACCGTTGAAATGGAATGTCGCGTGTTATATTAACGCATAGGCAATCCCAATAAAACAGGTGTTATGAGGGAGTTAGCACTCCGCACGATAAATTTGACGAGTTCATTAACGTAGACAATGTGGCTTAACTATCGTGTGTTTAAAATGCGCTCAAGAATTTTGTAGTAAACCTCAATTAACATGAGCTGAATAAATCGAATGAAATAATTCATGCCGTAAAGATATGTGAACATATCATAAACATAAAACATAAAACTGAGTTGTGTGAGTCATTGTGTGTATGTTGTGTGAATGGGTTTTCTTCATTTATTATTATTATTATTATTATTATTATTATTATTGTTATTATTATTATTTATTTGTTATTATTAGTATTGTCACATTAATTGCTGTACTGATATGTAGGCCTAACTTAGTCTTAGAATTATCTGTCCGTAGTATTATTTCTTTTTAGAATTTCTATGTCCTTTTATGTTTACATTTTTAAATTTTGTTTATAGTGGTTAAGTGTAAGAGAGAGCCGTGAGCCCTAACTTCGCCACAAATGTAAGTCAGGAATAAATAAATAATAAATAAATAAAATGTTTTAATATAATATATGATAAGATCTTCCGTGTGCTAAATAGTTCTGAAAGGGGACGCCCTTTCGATGTATTTTCAATGATTTGAAGGTTATGAAGTGATAAATGCTAATCTGAGAGAGACAGAAAAGGACATTCAAAGCTCAAACCTAATTTATGAATTAATGTTATTGCGTATGTAAATATCCCGGCATATCTGTGTGTAGCGTGTTTCCTTAGCTAATTAAAGGTGTTTGTACAAAAATAGATGATTTTCCTTCTCATTAGTAGTGTATTCGTATTCCTCTGATACCCGAGACTCTTTCCCCCTACTTAGAATTAAATAGTTTAAGCCCCTTTCCGGACATACCACGTACCCAAGCTCTTGAGCCAGCCGAGGAAAGACTCAAGTAGGGGTGATGGTCTTCGATTCCAGGGACTGTTCGAGGGTCTCGTCAAATAAATCCTTTCAGCTACTTCATAAGCCAATTAAGATAAATTGTTATGCACT
Source organism: Anabrus simplex (assembly GCF_040414725.1). Taxonomy (NCBI): domain Eukaryota; kingdom Metazoa; phylum Arthropoda; class Insecta; order Orthoptera; family Tettigoniidae; genus Anabrus; species Anabrus simplex. The sequence continues at coordinate 629,875,774 of NC_090265.1, read as the reverse complement.
GGAACCCTGGACAGGTGCGTTATGGAGAGGAAGATAAGTAGAGGGAGACCAAGACGATGATGGTTAGACTCAGTTTCTAACGATTTAAAGATAACAGGTATAGAACTAAATGAGGCCACAGCACTACTAGTAGTTGCTAATAGAGGAATGTAGCGACATTTAGTAAGTTCACAGAGGCTTGCAGTCTGAACGCTGAAAAGCATAACGGTCTATAATGATGATGTATGTTTGTATGTATGTATGTATGTATGTACGTATGTATGTATGTATGTATGTATGTTATACACACATACATGTGGGAATGAATGAATTAATAATAATAATAATAATAATAATAATAATAATAATAATAATAAATAATAATAATAATAATTCCAGCCCTTCCTGACGCCAACCTCATACGGAGGAATGTAATCACTAATTGCGTGTTGGTAGCGTAGTGTGTTGTCTGAATATGAAGAGGAGAGTGTTCGGACAAACACGACCACCCAGTTACCGAGGCAGAAGAATTAATCAGACACGATTAAAATCTCCGACTCGGTCAGGAATCGAACTCGTTAGAGGTCGCTAGTGTATCAAAATATGAACACTCTTTTAATTTACGATTTTTCTTGCTAATCAGCTGGACTGAAGTGTAAACAGACAAAATAACTCCGTTGACTGAAAAAGCACGCCGATTCAAGTAGTTTTTAAAACTTGCTACATCAACACTGAAACAACTTAACTCACGTAATCTCCATTTCTTTCTTAATCCATTTACCCTCCAGGGTTGGTTTTTCCCTCAGACTTAGCGAGGGATCCCACCTCTACCGCCTCAAGGACAGTGTCCTGGAGCGTGAGACTTTGGTCGTGGGGATACAACAGGGGTGGACTACCAGTACTTCGCGCAGTTGGCCTCACCTGCTTTGCTGAACAGGTGCCTCGACGTTGACTGAGGTGGGAATCGAACACCCTTCTAATCAGTTGATCTCCCAAGGCTGAGTTGACCCCGTTCCAGCCCTCGTACTACTTTTCAAATGTCGTGGTAGAGCAGGGAATCGAACCAGTGCCTCCGGGGGTGGCAGCTAATCACACTAACCACTACAACACAGAGGCGGACAATCTCGATATTATTCGTTAAAGCCTGCATGTTACAAAAAAAACCAGATTTAGAATTAAACAAGAAAATGCAAATTACCGGGCGAGTTGGCCGTGCGCGTAGAGGCGCGCGGCTGTGAGCTTGCATCCGGGAGATAGTAGGTTCGAATCCCACTATCGGCAGCCCTGAAGATGGTTTTCCGTGGTTTCCCATTTTCACACCAGGCAAGTGCTGGGGCTGTACCTTAATTAAGGCCACGGCCGCTTCCTTCCAACTCCCAGGCCTTTCCTATCCCATCGTCGCCATAAGACCTATCTGTGTCGGTGCGACGTAAAGCCCCTAGCAAAAAAAAAAAGAAAATGCAAATTAATAACTTTTCGTTATTTAATGATAAGAGGTATGGAACTAAACAAGGCCAGCGAGCTACTTGCAAATAGAGGATAGTGTGGGCGCTTAGTTAATTCACAGAGGATTGCAGACTGAACGCTGAAAGAGATAACAGTCCATAATGAAATGTAGGCCTATATACTGGGTGGTCTGGAACAACGTGAACCGGGTATGTGAGCGTTAGAGGGTTGATCATACTGATAAATAAATTGAAGAAAATAATTGAATATCTCGCGCCGTTGTCATTTTTTCGGCTGCTAAAGTTATCCAATTAAACTGCTTCGCGGGCGAATTTAAATAGGCTTTGCGATGTGGTGTTGCTCATCTGCACATCTGCAGCTTGAAGGCCATACCGAGAAATCAGCATCAAACACACCGTGGATTTCAGCCGGTGTCATGGTAACGAACTTACTATGGCCGCTCTTGTCAACTCGGGAGTCCGTGATTAAAGTTCTTTTCTTTGATAGGTGCTGTGAAGTCGGTCTTAAGGCCACCATATACAGATAGCTAAGCTACGCTACGCTATGCTACGTGTCCCAGTGAAGAAAATCGGTCCAATGAAGTTATATGGAATGCCATACACAGACAGGCTAAGGCTGGATTCGCACGGTGCGGTGCGGTGCGGTGCGCATGATGCGCGCGCATGTTTGGTCCGCCACTCGCATCATGTGAACAGTTGATGCGAGTCCAGTTGCCTGAGTTTGAGAGAAGCGTGTCAACTCGGACCGTATGAACCCAGCCTAATCTTGGCTGCTAGCACATGGATGCTCCCCCTAGCCCCTCGCTGCTGGCTATAACCAGGCTGCTCGCATTGAGCTTACGCCATGCAGCAGTCCCGCGCGCACGCTGCTGGCAGCTCTCAGGTGTAGTCGAAAATTCAAAACCTCGGAACTGATAGTTAAGGCTGTTTGTATTTTGCATAATTTGATTATAGATATAGAGGGCTGAACACTTATACTACGAAGACGTACTTCCAAGAGGTACCCCGTCGAGGAGAAACAACGCAGCTCCAGCTGAAGCTTTTGAAGTACGGAATAATATCAACGTTTTTTTTAACGAGTGAGTCGCAGTTCTGTTGGCGAGTGTATCATACAATCATTTGGTGTACTGAATGTGTAATAAAAAGTGCAAAATGCCTCGCTTGGATTTTTCAGTGCATTTCTACTGTGGAAGTTGATTGAAGAATGAAGTTACAAATGCTTAATTTCGTAATATAATAGTGTACTTTTAAATAATGTAAAAGAAGGAGTTATGGATTATCTCATTTTTATTTTAGTTAGGTCTCCTAAACAAAATATATTCACATATTTTTTAACTTATTTTACGTTACACCGACACAGATAGGTCGTATGGCGACGATGGGAAAGGAAAAGGCTAGGAGTCGGAAGGAATCGGCCCTGACCTTAATTAAGGTACAGTCCCAGCATTTGCCTGGTGTGTAAATGGCAAACCACGGAAAACCATCTTCAGGGCTGACAACAATGGGGTGAGCTTGCATCCGGGAGATAGTGGGTTCGAATAAGCTTCGCTGCTTGCCAGGTCCTACTTTTACCAAGGCTCGATCCTCGTACCACTACACGATACTACACTTAAGAAAATGGAAATTGCAACACCATGAAGGCATTGGTCGTGTGTGTTGATTTTCAAGATATGGAACGATGCCATGTAGGTATGTAAACGATCAAAGTTTCAGATCCATTGGATTGTTGCTACAGGTCTCCCCACGTGATTGGTCGCGGAGGAATCAACTCCAGTATACGGACTCTGGTGTAGCGTAGTTGACTTGCAGTCTGTGCAGTGAAGTGTTTCCCGCCAAACATGCCTCGACGACAGAGAAGAGCACGCTATCAACAACTGTCGCCGTTTGAGAGGGCTCGGATAATTGGGCTGTGTGAGGCTGGATTATCGCTAAGGACTGTCGCTGCACGTGTTGGCCGACAGGCATCTACGGTACAACGTGTATGGCAGCAGTGGTCAAATGAAGGTACCCACACTCGTAGACCTGGCACAGGCCCAGCGTGACGGACAACTGTGAGAGAGGATCGCCGCATCATTCGGATGGCCCGGATGGAACCCCATGTAACAGCAGCGCAAATTCGAGCAGCTGTAGCACCCCACGTTACACAACAAACAGTTGGTAATCGCCTGAGTGCAGCTGGCTTACGAGCCCGTGTCCCTGCAGAAGGTGTTCCATTGACCCCACAACAGCGACGTGTAAGGCTGGCCTGGTGCCGAGAAAGATCGACGTGGATCGACGAATGGCATAGGGTCGTCTTTAGTGATGATTCGCGCTTCTGTCTTGCCCGCAGTGATCGCCGGAATCGTGTGCGCCGACGTACCGGGGAGAGGGGCCGCTCAGGTCTTATTGTCGAGAGGCACACAGGGCCAACACCAAGCATTATGGTCTGGGGAGCTATTGGCTTTAATGTGAAATCACAATTAGTGCTTGTTGAGGCCACTATGACTGCTCGACAGTACGTTGATAGGGTACTCAATCCAGTGGTTATCCCTATGATGGCGAACATTGCTAATGGGATGTTTCAGCAGGACAACGCCCGGGTTCACACTGCACGCATCTCCAGAGAAACTCTCCACAATATCACAACCTTAGAATGGCCCGCCAGATCCCCGGACCTCAGTCCTATTGAGCATGTGTGGGACATGATGGGTCGACAACTGGCCAACCGTCCTCAGCCACCCACAACTCTGGAACAACTGACCCGTGCAGTGCAGCAAGCATGGGCCACAATTCCTCAAGAAGCGATCCAGGGCCTTATTGACTCCATGCCTCGAAGAATTCATCAATGTATTGCAGCTCGTGGTGGGCACATCCTGTATTGATTGTTCTCCAAACTTAAGGTCAGAGGGACCTGAAAGTGTAATCATCGAATCACAACTTAACACTCGTCCTGCATGTTCAATTACAGCAATGTAGCACCACCCCTTCTGTGTGTTGCAATTTCCATTTTCTTCAGTGTATTTATAGATCGCCAAAGAGGCGGTTTTCATAGCTGTAGCTGGCTTCGCGCACGCGCACAATCACATATTTGCCCGACATCTAGCAAACAATCCTTTAATGCGTGTGGCTTTCGTGAATTACGTCAATACAGAATTATATTGCTTAATTATTTCCGTGTTTGTTAACTGTCATGGAAGGTAGACGAAAGGAAGAAAGATTGATTGGAGAGATACAAAAATATACTTGTCCGTCAAATTATTAAAGAGATATAACCATGAAGGAAAGCTGTTGGCAAGAAATAAATGAAACTCTGGAAATAGATTGTACGTATCATTTATTGCTGTTACGTACATTTTACCCTACTTTTTTTACAAGTTGCTTTACATCGCACCGACATAGATAGTTCTTATGGCGACGATGGGACAGGAAAAGGCTAGCAGTGGGAAGGAAGCGGCCATGGTCTTAATTAGGGTTACAACCCTAGCATTTGCCTGGTGTGAAAATGGGAAACCATGGAAAACCTTCTTTCGGGCTGCCGACAGTGGGGTTCGAACCCACTATCTCCCAAATACTGGATACTGGCAACAATTAAGCGACTGCAGCTAGCGAGCTTAGTACCCTAAATATTTTTTACAATTTTTATTTACGTCGCACCGACACAGAAAGGAGTTATGACGACGATGGGATACGACAGGCCCAGGAGTGGGAAGGAACGGCCGTGGCCTTAATTGAGGTACAGCCCCAGCATTTACCTGGCATGAAAATGTGAAACAACGGAAAATCTTCAGGGCTGCCGACAGTGGGGTTTGGACCCACTATCTCCTGGATGCAAGCTCACAGTTGCGCGCCCCTAACCGTACAGACAACTCGCCCGGTACTCTAAATTGAGCACTTCATATTCGTTTTTATTAATATCATCCTCAGCAATTGAGAGAAACTGTTCCTGATTTAGACGAAAGTAATTTTTGATTCTTCATCTTTCCATGCAACGCTTGAATCAAATTATGAAATTCATCAAGAATTATTCTCCTTTCAGTTTCACGTATACAGAGTCTTCTCCTCTTTCTGCTTATTTATATTTCTTCATCTTCCACGATAGCGGCCAATAAAAAGTCTCCTCATCTATAAATTCGCTATCTTTAAACATGTCCAAGGATAGTTTAGCTTAGCCTTTTATTCGTAACATAGCACGGCATTGCTTAGCATAGAGGAGCGTATCTCAGCTTTCTGTGTGTAGCGGCCTTTAAGCCACGTCCAGATTTAGCAACACCGCATCGCAAAGCCCATTTGAATTCGCCCGCGAAGCGATCTGATTGGCTAACTTCAGCAGCTGATAAAATAGCAATATTTATCAGTGTGGCCAACGTTTATATACCCCGTTTTCGTTGTTTCTGACCATCGCGTATGTATGTATGTATGTATGTATGTATGTATGTATGTAGGTAGGTATGTATGAGATCACGAGTGGTGCAGGTTTCCACCACACTAACTTGTTAGGCAGGCTGTAGCTCCGGGGATAAGCTGCTATATATCAGAGAGGAGCAGCAACAGCTCGGCTCGTGAGACTCTACTAACTATACTTGGATCTATTCTCTGCTACAGTTTAAGCTGCTATATATCATACATCAAGAGGCAACCCCTCTCCTTGATAACAATCTTGGGGGTGATTAATAATTATTATGGGGCGGTTGACGACAATGCCATGTTCTCCACAAGATTAGTGCCATAGAGAGGAGGAGGCAGTAGAGCTAGAGTTGCGCGCATCTCACTTGCCAGGTCCTACTTTTACCAAGGCTCGATCCTCGTACCACTACCCGATACTATCTGAATGTCGCAAGTGGAGTTCTCTTTCCTCCGAAAGTATGAAACTGGTTACGCAATTAAGGTGATGGGGAGATGGCCGCACGAGAGATTGTTGTTTCTAATTTTAAGTGACTAATTAAAAATATTAACAGCCATTAGGGCATATTATTATTATTATTATTATTATTATTATTATTATTATTATTATTATTATTATTATTATTATTATTATTATTATTATTCTCCTTACCCTCCAGGGTGTCCGACTCGTTGGCTGAATGGTCAGAGTACTGGCCTTCGTTTCAGAGGGTCCCGGGTTCGATTCCCGGCCGGGTCGGGGATTTTTAACCTTCATTGGTTAATTCCAGCGGCTCGGGGGTTGGGTATTTGTGCTGTCCCCAACATCCCTGCAACTCACACACCACACATAACACTATCCTCCACCACAATAACACGCAGTTACCTACACATGGCAGATGCCGCCCACCCTCATCGGAGGGTCTGCCTTACAAGGGCTGCACTCGGCTAGAAATAGCCACACGGAATTAAATTAAAAAACCCTCCAGGGTTGGTTTTTTCCTCGGACTCAGCGAGGGATCCCACCTCTACCGCCTCAAAGGCAGTGTTCTGGAGCGTGGAGACATTGGGTCAGGGAATACAACTCGAGAGGATGACTAGTACCTCGCCCAGGCGGCCTCACCTGCTATGCTGAACAGGGGCCTTGGTGGGGGATGGGAAGATTGGGTTTGGTTTCGTTTGAACGTATTAGAATATATAATGGGAATAAAACTTTTTTATAAAAAGTAACACCAAGTGATATCTTGACGACATATACACCTGATAACACAATCTTGAATGAGTAGATCACAAACTGCACTCGCTTATGGGCTAAGTCCGCTGGGACTTAGACTGCAAATCTGTCCGTTAATGATATCTCCCACATAAATCCTCTCATCGAAATGATACACATGAGATAAAAGTTTTAAAAATTGATTTCCATTAAGATTGGTTGTGTATATTTTGTGGGAGTGCAAAATCACGGTTTCGGTTTCTTATAAACCCTCAGTCAGTTTAGGGATTCAGAAATGACTCTGGCCATGAAAAAATACGCAAGGAGAGGTGGATTCTAAATATCGAGTTTGGTAGAAATATATCCAGTAGTTTTCAAGTTATAAAAACTCAGACATACAAACAGACAGACACCAAAGCTAAAAATAATCAGATGGTGATTATTACACCCAAAACGGATAACTGCACGAAGAATTTCGCCAAAATAGTCAGTGTACAGACACACGGTTGTTACGATTTTATTTATGTAGATTATTATTATTATTACTTCTTCTTTCCGATGCGCCCTGCTAAGGACCACGTTCCAATTTCAATTCAGTTCTTCATACTGTGTTGTTTTCTCTTCCGCTCCTTCCAATATTCTTTCATCCTTTCGCTATGCTGTTTCCTTCTGTCCTGGACCACTTCGCACCAGGCTTCTTGTTCAATCTTCCTTGGAATCCTTCCATACTTACTACCCTCTTTCTAAAAATCTCTCTGTCCACAGTTTCTTCTTCTCTTATATTATTTCTTTCTAAATATTTCTTCACTTCTTGAATCCAGCTAGTTGTTGCCTTTTAGTCCCACAGGTACTTGGAAATCCTTTTTGTTAATCTGGAATCATCCATTCTGTAAATATGTCCGAAAATTATTATTATTATTATTATTATTATTATTATTATTATTATTATTATTATTATTATTATTATTATTATTATTACCATCTTACCCTACGGATCTTTTGATCAAGGGGTCTAAGTCTCTTACGTTTTGCAGTGACGTACTTTGAGTCCATGCCGTGTAAAATGGTGTCTGTCCAATGCCTTCGCTTCGCGGCCTATGAAGAAAAAGAAAGGAGTCTAGCTTAACAAATCGTTAATATTTTCAGGCCGTTTGTCTCTTTTTCGCATTTTGTTGTTTGTCGAGCCGATAATGCCTTAATCAAAACACTGGAAATAATTTTATTAAATTCTGAGACTTGTATTATGCTATGCAGCATAAACAGGTGCTGCTAACCCTTTCAGTGTCTGTCTATCTGTGTGCATCAGATAGAGGGAGTATTTATGGCAGCGAGTGATAACGGGAGAAGGTTCCCGGCGACGCAATCTGTGTTTCAGCCTCATTAAGCTAATTAAGACTCAAGGAGCCGCCCAAGGCGCGCTCATAGAACATGATAAATGCCACATATTAGAGTTTCTTTATGTAGTGCTTATTTACGACGAGAACCCAGCCATGTTATTTCAAAAGAGCTCGTCTTAAAATGAACAAAGAAAGTTCACTTTGTGTTGACGGAAAGTTAAGGAGAATCTTACACATTATCAAAGTATATTATTCTATGTTTTTAATATAAAGAGATGCAACTTGAAGGCGTAAAACACGTTTCCGCACTACCTGAATAAGAAAAATAAGGGATCGTATTTTATGCACGATATTCCCTGTAATAATAATAATAATAATAATAATAATAATAATAATAATAATAATAATAATAATAATAATAATAATAATAAAGGTTCGGATGTTAAAGTAGTGAATATTCAAGATAAACTTAAATAATATTAGTACATGTTTCGTCCCCTAAGGGACATCATCAGCTATAATATATTAACATCAATATATCAGAAATACAAAATAGATATCATTAAAATTGGAAAGACACATTAAAATATTGATGCATGGTTACGACATTTAAAATAAGATCTTAGAAATTTTGTTAAAATTGTAAGTCATTGTAAGTCATATGATAGATAAAACAGTTAAATTGTCCATTATACTCTTGATGATATTCTTGGAAAAAACAGTTGTACTTTATAAAATCTTAAATGATCAATTGTTGTAAGTAGCACACTTGATTTGTATCTCTTGATGAAAGATTTGTTAAATCTATGATATATGCATTCCTTAGATAGTAAGGATGTTAAGGAAATGTCGTATTTCTTTCCTGAGTTCATTTTACCCGAAATCTGAAAAAATAATTGTGAATGATGGATCCCTGACCCCGTTTAAAGCAGTTTATATTGCATAGAAATGCATATTTCGGCCATTTTTATTGTTTTGGTCATATTTTTAGGCATTTTAGTGGTAATAATAACTTCGTGTGGCTATTTCTAGCCGAGTGCAGCCCTTGTAAGGCAGACCCTCTATGAGGGTGGGCGGCATGTGCCATGTGTAGGTAAATGCATGTTATTGTGGTGGAGGATAGTGTTATGTGTGGTGTGTGAGTTGCAGAGATGCTGGGGATAGCACAAACACCCAGCCCCCGGGCCATTGGAATCCACCAATGAAGGGTAAAATCCCTGAACCGACCGGGAATCGAACCCGGCACCCTCAGAACCGAAGGCTAGTACGCTGAGCATTAAGCCAACGAGTCGGACATTTTAATGGTATACGAGGTCTGTAAGTAGAGCCTCCGTGGCTCAGACGGCAGCGCGTCGGCCTCTCACCGCTGGATACCGTGGTTCAAATCCCGGTCACTCCATGTGAGATTTGTGCTGGACAAAGCGGAGGCGGGACAGGTTTTTCTCCGGGTACTCCGGTTTTCCCTGTCATCTTTCATTCCAGCAACACTCTCCATTCTCATTTCATAGCATCTATCAGTCATAATAGATCACTTTGGGAGTGGCGACCCCATCGTACTAATAGCCTATATCTGCTTCATTCATTCCATCCCTGACCCGGTCACTGACTGGAAAACAGGTTGTAGGTTTTCATTTTCACGAGGTCTGTAAATAAGGTAGTAGCAATATTGATAGAGCGCAATATTTAATGAACTAACAAATACAACTGCAGTACATTTCTTCAGTGCAGTCAGCCAAATTTTGCCAAATAATGTCGGGAAGCCATTGGGGACCTTTGGCAAAGCGTTCTCTGTTGATGACAGCGACGGAGCGCCGTACTGCGCGGAGTACAGATGTCACGTCAGGAAATCGGCGGCCTCAGAGGGGTTTCTTCAACTTCGGAAACAGGTCGAGGTCACAAGGACTCATGTCTGGTGAGTACGGAGGGTGTCCCAAAATCTCATTCCGACCCGCAGGAAACACCTTGATCCATCGTGCAACCGTCCTGTACGGTAATGCATTCTCGCCACATGCTTCACGTAATCCTCGATGACATTTTGATGCATTTTCTTCCACAGGCAATTTTAATCCACGAATGCCAATCGCCGTTTGAAGACATGTTTAAGAGCGAAGAAATCGACACCCTTCACTTCAACACCACACAGCAACAGCACTGAATGCCCGTCAAATGCACACTACACATCGACATTAGCGCCACCTGACCGCTCCCTTGCGCATGCCCGATCTCCTGCGAGTGTCTGGACTACATTGCCAGTACTTTACTTTACAGCCCTCGTAAGTTCATATTTGGTAATATTTTGAGTATTTTTGTTCAAACTGAGGTGTCGTATTTAAGGAGAAACATGTTTTATACATCGAGTTTCAAACAAAATATTTCAAAACACTGTAGATGTCTTTTTCTTTCTTTTCCCGAAAGAGATAGGTAGCATGTTTATAAGACGTGGTTAAGAGAACGTTATGCTCTACGAACGTACGTCGACAAATACTAACAAGGATGGTAATACATTTTTGGGTCCTTCTTTAGAAGAATAGAGTGAAAATTGCACCTCAGGGCTATGCTATAAATAAAGAATTGCAAACGTAAAATAAGTGTGTTAAAAATATTATTTAATGTATTGTTTGTTTACTCTCGTCACCGCCATCGTAATCTTATACAAGGCCGTCAGGTAGGCCTGATGACATCACACATATGGTCCGCGCGACCGCCTGTTATTATCCACTAGCCGAGCTGTACAATTTTGACAGAGCGGGTTGACAGTACAGGAATGACATTTACAGCATAAAATGTTTATAAATTAATAATACGATAATAAACACGAAATTTAACATTAACGACATTTCAACCAAGTATGCAAAACTTTTTTTTTTTACAAAACAGACTTGAACTGAACATTAAACAGAATTTGTACTCAGTAGCCTATTAAAAATATTATTATTATTATTATTATTATTATTATTATTATTATTATTATTATTATTATTATTATTATTATTATTATTATTATTATTATTATTATTATTATTATACCGGGCGGCACACCTCCACGCCGCTAATTCAAATTTTGCGCCAGTTGAAACTCCTCTTCTGGAGGAAGTCTGAACTTTATCTAATGTGTTAATTTTCAAGTTTCTCAGAAGATGTCACTACTTGTAAATTTTGAAGTTTCTGAACTGGGTCGTTTTCGATGTATTTTTGTTTTGCCTGTAGTAAGAAGTGTGGACATTCTCTTCCAGATGGCACTACCGAAGAATTACAATTATGCACCCTAGTGCGAAGTGAAAGAACGATGTTTTTGGAGAAATTTTGTGTTCATAAGTTTGTTCTTTGTTAAATTTCCTTCAGTCATCGTTTAAATTGGCAATATTAACCCTTTCTTTCCCCTTGGTTTGAAATTGGCCAATCCCGAATTTCTTTAATTAATTTATGACCAATCAGGTGTATCTTCTTCAACTTGGATATGTTGCTTAACCCTAGCCAATAAAATTCTTGTGGGAGGGTGTTCTCATTCCTGAAACGCCTCGAACTTTCCGCGAGGGTTTATAAACTGCTGATTTTCGGGTCTCCGGGCCACTTCAGTAACATCTATCTGTGTGTAAAGTACGTAGCAGGGGGCGGGAAGCGCCTCTTTCTTCGGGCAGCAGTTCATCCACAAGGTAATGGCCGTTTAATAACTTCTTTTCTTGCTAGCTCAGCAGTTTAACTCTCGGGGCAGGTCCGAAGCCTTTTATCATGTAACTTTCCCTTAAAATGTAAAGACACTCGGTATCAATTCTATCTGTTTAAACTATAAATTGGGATAGAGAGTGCTTATCCCTCTCGACCTCCCACTCATATTGCGTTGAGGTGAACTTATTTTCTCATCTGTTTCTTCCTTAATGTAATGTAAATTGTCTTCTTCTATAAGTCACCTCTTTAGTATGGGATTAGCCCTTGCATTAACGGCCTAGTGCCAAGTAGGTTTTAAACAAAATGTATTAGGAGTGCAGCTTCGCCTCCTCTCAAATTGGTATTGTCGAGGCCATGTAATATTTCTGTTTCTTCACTTAATAGGCCTCAGTAGGTTGGGTATCTTTTTACCCCTGTGTCTATGTCCTTGGAGGACAGCTTGAAAGTCGAGTTTGGTGTGGCCTTTGATAGGCTTAAACTTTGAGAGCGGATTGCTCTTTTGAAATTGATTTTGGGTGCCTCAAGGAGGCTTTACTGTGTAATTTGGAGCAAGTGCTCCTGGGCATGATTGGGTTTTTCTGCCCCTCTGTTGAATCTTGTTTTTGGGTAAAGTTGGGCTAATTGTTCAAGAATTGTGAGTCCGGGGCTCGAAGCCCAAATCTTGTAAATACTGTAATTGTACTTTTGTTGCCTTGCTATTCTGTACCTGCCATTCTTGTTATTTCTTGATTTTACAAAGAAAATATAACCTTGTTAAATTTTAAACTAACTTTAATTTCGTAGTTTGAGACCTGTTCACCCCCGCACCTTCTTTCACCTCTGCACATCCACGAAAACTCGGTAACAAGTGGTAGCAGAGCGTGGTTGAATGGGTCTCAATTTAGCCCCTTTTGACGGCTAAACATTGCCTTATTTTCGAACTCTAACAATTTTCTCAGTTGCTGGAATTTTTTGATTTTTCCGTTTGTTTTCAAAATTGCTTTGTCATCATGCCCGGCCCTCGCGATGTTCTCCATCTTAACTATTTGCGCAAGGAGGAGTTGATCTATGAATTAACTATTAGAAATGTGCAATCTGGAGGCACGGTTGCGGTAGACACAAATAAGCTTAGAGAGTCCCTTGATTTGCCTATTTCCATCCCCACCTTGGGAGAGAAAGAAATTGACGACTCTCTCTCCACGATCACGGACAATACTACTGAGCTAGCATCTGTAATTACCTTTTTTGAAGAAAATGATCCTTCTCCCAATCAAATTAAACGTGTGCAAGCCAGGTTATTTCATTTTTCTAATAGAGTTAACGATCTGTTGTCTCTGAAGTTGAATGACGTTCAGAGGAAGGAAGCTAGTGTGGTTCTTGAAAATCTTTCTGAATTGTCCAGTAAGGTTACCCAATTGTTAACTGGGGAAGTTCCTCCCAAAACTGATCAACCCACTACGGTGAATGTAGGTAGCGAGGAAGAGCCTCCTAAGGGAGAGGTCAATAGGAAAACCGTTGGAGCTCAAACAATCTCTGCCCCATTGGACAACGAGTCTGAACGCCGTACCTCGTTGAATAATGTACGTTCTGAATTAACTTCTTTGCCACTTAAACCTTTACCTGCTATGTCACCTGGGTTCAGCGGCTTGCCTCATGCATTAGCAATGTTGCTCAGAGGTATTTCCAAGTTTTCTGTTAATACCACCAGTGAAGTAATTTCATTCTTAAAGTTTTTAGTCGAGTTTCAGGACCATGCTCTTGTTTTTTCCCTTTCTCCATGTCAAATTTTGCAGATAATTTATCCTTATGCCATTGGTGTTCTCTCAGACAAAATAGTAAGAGCCATTGCCGAACAATCATCTATTGAAGACTTCCACGCCCACTTGCTAGCTAACTTCATTCCGGCTAGGGCAAGGTCCTCACTTATTCAGAAGTACTATTATCGTGTACAGCGGTTGGATGAAAACTTGGCAGATTTCATCCAGGATATTAAGTTCTATACTAGGGTGTTTGCTCTTCACTTCCCTGAAGATCAGATTGTACAGGCTATTGTGGAAGGTATTTCACCATCCTATAGGTCATATTTGTGTTTCGCGGCGTGCCCGCAAACCTTCTCTGAACTTGAAGCATTGGCCGTCTCAGCGGAAGGAGTTAGATACGCCGATTCCTTGCGTGTCGCGAAAGAACCCCCTCCTTCTTTTAGTAATCCTCGGCCTCCACCTCGCCGACCAGTCACACCCCGTAAATGTTATGCATGCGGGTCGTCTGACCATCTTCGCAATAAGTGTCCATTGATCATATCTAGTAGGGCAAATAATGGAGCTGGTTCATCACAAGGCTGTTTTAAATGTGGGGCTTTCTCACATATCGCTAAGAATTGCCCAAATTCGAATAGCACCCCCTCCTGCTCAACTTCTGGTGCAACTTCCACCAATGCCAATGAGAATAAGTGACTAGTGGCTTCGGCTGGGTCGACTAATCCATCTTCCCGAGGCTCAGCCCCTAGTAAACAGGTCGAAAATTCAGGGAAAATTCAGTCTTCTAATTTATCTTTTAAATGCCCCAAAGAATGTCTTAGGATGCGGCGGATACCTCCGCACCTGTGCCTTTTCTCAAAATTGAGTTAAATAATGAGCCTATAACAGCTCTATTAGATTCAGGCAGTGTTTGTTCTATTATTTCGGCTGAATGGTATTCAAAATTGAAATCTGTTTGTAAGCTTCCTGACTATTGTTCGTCTTCGGTCCAATATGTTTCGGCTAATTCATCTCCATTAGAAATTCTAGGTTCCTTAAATGTCAAAATTCGCATTTTAAAATTTACTTCGAAAATTAAATTGTTTGTGGCCAAGCACTTGTCTTGCCCCATTATATTGGGAGCTGACTTCATTTCTCACACCGGTCTAGTGCTCGACCTTCAGAGTAAGTCGTGCACATTCAAATTTGCTTCCAATTGTAAAATCCCCTTGTTAAAGTGTAATTCTGTATCATGTTCCTCTATTTCGCCTACCCAGGATGAGATGTTGATAGACCTTACACATCTACATGAGGAGCAGGCTGATAGTATTCGTAAGTTATGTCAGTCGTTTCCAGAGGTGTTCTCCGATACTCTTGGTGTTACTGACCTTATTGAATACAATATTGAGGTCACGGATTCGGTTCCTGTCCGTTCTCCACCTTATAGGCTATCTCCACCTAAAATGAAGGCTCTGAAAGAAATTATTGATCAAATGTTGAAGGATGGTATTATTAGGCCCTGTAAGTCGGCGTATTCTTCATCTATTTTTCTAGTCCCGAAACCCCGAGGGGGCTTCAGGCCTGTCATTGATTATAGGGCTCTCAATCGGAAGGTAGTGTTACAATCTGTGCCCCTTCCTGACCTTCATTCTTGTTTTTCATGGTTTCGTAAGGCCAAGTTCTTTACCATCTTGGACCTGAATCAGGCCTACAATCAAATTCCAATAGCCGAAGAGTCTAAACACCTTACAGCATTTGCCACGGATTGGAATTTGTATGAATACAACCGCGTGCCTTTCGGGCTCCCCACGGGAGCAGCTGTACTCACTAGACTGCTAGATATGGTCTTCTCCGACATCAAATTTGAGTACTTGTATCACTATCTTGATGATGTCGTATTTTCGGAGACTTTCGAAGAACATCTAGATCATCTGCGAGAAGTTCTCAATTGCCTTCGTAAGGCTGGGTTAACTGTGAAGTTGTCCAAGGTTGCCTTCGCTAAGCCCTCCATGTTATTCCTAGGGCATATTGTGTCGCCCGATGGTGTTGCAGTCGATCATTCTAGAACACAGGCCATCCGTGATTTTAAACCTCCCAAGGACATAAAAGGTATTGCCAGGTTCATTGGTATGGTGAATTTCTTCAGGAAATTTATTCCAAATTTCTCTAATAGAGCGGCGCCCTTGAACTTACTCCGTAGGAAAGGCGTCAAATTCGAGTGGGGGCCTTCTCTACAAGCCGCTTTTGAAGACCTGAAATTAGCTCTCTGCAATGCCCCTGTCCTTGCTATGCCAGATTTCTTGAAGAAATTTATCGTCCAAACCGACGCGTCGTCGTCGGCGGTAGCTGCAGTCCTTCTTCAAGAGACTGAACTAGGGAGGCGACCCATCGCCTATGCATCTAGGACTTTGTCGGCTCAAGAAGCCAAGTATTCCATCTATGAGCTCGAAGGTTTGGCAGTCTTATTTGCTTTAGAAAATTTCCGTCTCTATCTGGAACATGTCAAATTCGACCTGGAGACGGATAATCAAGCCTTAAGCTGGGTCTTAGGTAGGCCGCGTCGTACTGGTCGTATAGCCCGTTGGGCCGTCCGAATTTCTGCCTTCCAGTTTGACGTTAGGCATATCAGAGGTACTGAAAATGTTGTCGCAGACGGACTCAGCCGTATGTTTTCCAACGACGTCGAGACCCATGAACCGGTTGATAGTTCATCACCTCCCGAATCCATACTACCTGAGGTTAATGCCATCTTAACAGATGCTCCCATGCTCTTTAGGGACATTGGGAAATACCAACGTGAAGATCCGACGCTGGCTCCGATAATGGAAACCCTTTCTTCTGGGGAACATGTTGCCCCTTATGTCTTGAGGAATGGTGTTCTATGTTGCCCTTCGAGGCATGATAAGACGATGAAAGTTGTCGTCCCAGCTGTTCTTGTACCTATGATCTTCAAGTACTATCGTGAGACCCCATTAGGGGGGCATCTAGGAATCTTTAAAACTCGTCAAAAGATTCGTGAAAGGTTCATCTGGAAAGGTATGGACGGTGAAATCCGTGAACTAGTAAAGGCTTGTAAATTCTGTTTGCTTAGTAAACCCACCATGTCCACCAAAGTAGGCCTTTTGTCTTCTCATCAGGCTTCGCGCCCAATGGAACGCCTGTATATTGATTATGTAGGACCCTTCCCCCAGTCAAAGGGAAATGCCAACAAGTTCATCTTTGTATGTGTAGATGGTTTTACCAGATTTTCCTGGTTATTTCCGACTAAGCTGGCTACCGCTCAGTCCACCATTACCTGTTTAAATTCAATCTTTGCTTCTTTTGGTCCGTGTCAATATATTGTGTCTGATAATGCTAAGGTTTTCACATCTAATCTTTTTCGTAAATTCTGTTTTGACCTGTCCATCTCTCATGTGACAACTTCTGCTTATTATCCTCAACCATCTCTAGCTGAGCGGGTTAATCGTAATCTCAGGTCGGCCCTTATTGCCTACCATCAGGAAGATCATTCCCGGTGGGACACGTCCCTGCATTGGTTAGCTTTCGCTTCGAATTCGGCGGTTCATGAATCTCATAAATGTACTCCAGCTTCGTTGATGTTCAAGTTTGTTCCCAACACGCCGCTCGAGTGACATTCTACCCGAGACAATAGATCCAGATAATATTAAAGATCTTTGGAAGAAGGCTAATGCCAATCTTAAAGTGTTTCATGAAAAGTTTAGGGAAAGATATGATCGTGGACGGAGACCCTCCAATTTGAAGGTAGGCGACCAGGTGATGGTCAAGAATTTTGTTCCCGCGGGCAAGCTTGCCCCCAGATTTCATGGGCCGTGTACTATTCTCGATTTCCTTACCCCCGTTACCTTATTGCTAAGCAATCCAGCCACCGAGAGGATATTTAGGGTTCACCTGTCGCAGGTGAAACCGGTGTAATTTCTGTGTTAACTTGCTTCATATAATTTTGAAAGAAATATGAAGGTTATATTTTTGTTTGAGGGGTTTCACTTTTAAGGCCTTCTGCCCTTGGAATCTGTTTCCTTAGTGTGTAACCATTTATTGTAAGCCTTCCCCGACCAGTTAAACTGCCATCCTGTCCTTACCACGGCCATTACCACGCTCCCGTCTCCTGCCCAACAAACACACAGTGGCTTTCAAGTGAAATAAATATTTCTTCGCCGCTGGCCCCTCAGTTCCACCACAATGAATGTACCCTAAGATCATTCTGGTCAAACAAAATTCTGCCTCCGAGCTTTAATGTTTCAGTGCCCCCGCAGCAGCGCGGCGCCGTACCGCTACTGAGGTAGGGTATGGGCCCGCCCTTCTCCAGTGAGGCCAATCAGTGTACGGCGAGCCGGAGTCCTCCTCCCGGCCAAGGCTGATGTGCGGCGCACAACCTGTAACTGGCCCGCGACCTGCATGTTCGCCGCGGGCGCGGCGTGCTTCAACTCCACTACTCCTCTCATAGTGCGGGCGAGCGGTATCTCAGGGTACTTGAGGGGTCCGAGCGGCCTCCTCTGGACACAAGCTGCAGCGGCCGGTCTGGCCGTCTAATTTAATCAACCTTGAATATATTTAATCAGCTACATGGACATTTCACATCAACAATTACTACCTTTTTGGATTTTACTGCAATATCTGGTGGACTTAGAAAATTTTTCCTCAACTTTAAAAACTAAAAGTTTCCTTCTGAATTCAACTTCTACAAGCATAAAGACTTGACATCTAAAGTAACTATAAAGAATTTTGAAACTGAATCAAACCAAATTTAGAAAATTTTTATAAAGGCTTCTGCAATTAACTTCTATGATAACTTGGACCTTATTTTGAAACAAAAGTTTATGTTCTTCTGTGTTACCCCTTGGAGGAACTTTGGGGGGGGGGGGAAGGTCTGTACCGGGCGGTACACCTCCACGCCGCTAATTCAAACTTTGCGCCAGTTGAAACTCCTCTTCTGGAGGAAGTCTGAACTTTATCTAATGTGTTAATTTTCAAGTTTCTCAGAAGATGTCACTACTTGTAAATTTTGAAGTTTCTGAACTGGGTCGTTTTCGATGTATTTTTGTTTTGCCTGTAGTAAGAAGTGTGGACATTCTCTTCCAGATGGCACTACCGAAGAATTACAATTATGCACCCTAGTGCGAAGGGAAAGAACTATGTTTTTGGAGAAATTTTGTGTTCATAAGTTTGTTCTTTGTTAAATTTCCTTCAGTCATCGTTTAAGTTGGCAATATTAACCCTTTCTTTCCCCTTGGTTTGAAATTGGCCAATCCCGAATTTCTTTAATTAATTTATGACCAATCAGGTGTATCTTCTTCAACTTGGATATGTTGCTTAACCCTAGCCAATAAAATTCTTGTGGGAGGGTGTTCTCATTCCTGAAACGCCTCGAACTTTCCGCGAGGGTTTATAAACTGCTGATTTTCGGGTCTCCGGGCCACTTCAGTAACATCTATCTGTGTGTAAAGTACGTAACAGGGGGCGGGAAGCGCCTCTTTCTTCGGGCAGCAGTTCATCCACAAGGTAATGGCCGTTTAATAACTTCTTTTCTTGCTAGCTCAGCAGTTTAACTCTCGGGGCAGGTCCGAAGCCTTTTACCATGTAACTTTCCCTTAAAATGTAAAGACACTCGGTATCAATTCTATCTGTTTAAACTATAAATTGGGATAGAGAGTGCTTATCCCTCTCGATCTCCCACTCATATTGCGTTGAGGTGAACTTATTTTCTCATCTGTTTCTTCCTTAATGTAATGTAAATTGTCTTCTTCTATAAGTCACCTCTTTAGTATGGGATTAGCCCTTGCGTTAACGGCCTAGTGCCAAGTAGGTTTTAAACAAAATGTATTAGGAGTGCAGCTTCGCCTCCTCTCAAATTGGTATTGTCGAGGCCATGTAATATTTCTGTTTCTTCACTTAATAGGCCTCAGTAGGTTGGGTATCTTTTTACCCCTGTGTCTATGTCCTTGGAGGACAGCTTGAAAGTCGAGTTTGGTGTGGCCTTTGATAGGCTTAAATTTTGAGAGCGGATTGCTCTTTTGAAGTTGATTTTGGGTGCCTCAAGGAGGCTTTACTGTGTAATTTGGACCAAGTGCTCCTGGGCATGATTGGGGTTTTCTGCCTCTCTGTTGAATCTTGTTTTTGGGTAAAGTTGGGCTAATTGTTCAAGAATTGTGAGTCCGGGGCTCGAAGCCCAAATCTTGTAAATACTGTAATTGTACTTTTGTTGCCTTGCTACTCTGTACCTGCCATTCTTGTTATTTCTTGATTTTACAAAGAAAATATAACCTTGTTAAATTTTAAACTAACTTTAATTTCGTAGTTTGAGACCTGTTCACCCCCGCACCTTCTTTCACCTCTGCACATCCACGAAAACTCGGTAACAATTATTATCGCACCTCTACCACCCCAAGGGCAGTGTTCTGGAGCGTGGGTGATACAACTAGAGATGAGGACCAGTACCTCACCCAGGCGGCCTCACCTGCTATGCTGAACAGGGGCCTTATGAGGGGATGGGACGTTTTGGAAGGGATAGATAGGGAAGAGGGAAGGAAGTGGCCGTGGCCTTAAGTTAGGTACCATCCCGGCATTTGAGTGGAGAAGTGGGAAACGGAAAACCACTTCGAGGATGGCTGAGGAGGAAATCGAACCCCCCTATACTCAGTTGACCTCACGAGGCTGAGTGAACCCCGTTCGAGCCCTCGTACGACTTTTCATATTTCATGCCAGAGTCAGGAATCGAGCCCAACAACAATAATAATAATAAATAGCACTATCGCTTTGCCGCAATTTGCGATTCCAACTTTCATGAGCTGATACCCGGTGGGTGAAATACAATGATCTGTTCTGCTTTACGTAGGAAATATACATCCAATAACACCCAGTGCTTTTTTAAAAACCGATGAGAACACCTAGTGTACACGTTATGGTTCTTACAGTATGCTGAAAATCGAGCCAGTTAACTGCGCGAATGGGGTAACGTAACTGTGAGCTTACATTCGGGAAACGGTAGGTTCGAATAACGCCGTCATCATCACTAAAGATGGTTTTCGTTGTTTCCCATTTTCACACCAGGGAAATGCTGGGACTGTACCTAAATTAAGACTACGGCCGTTACCTTCCCATTGCTACCCCTTACCCATCTTTCCGTCGTCGGAATCCTTTGATGTTTTAGTGCGACGTGAAACCATTAACAAAATTTCTTATTATGATGTACTGAATATTACATGAATACCAAATATACAACTGGAAGTTAAGGACATCACAATTAAATTAAATGCGTTAAATAAAACTATGGCGAATAAAAATGGATAAGGTTCAGGTCCGATTGTATCGGTCAGGCTGCCACTCAGCTCCCACTCCCCGGCGCTGTCCCACTACTGCCCGCCACGGAGACTTTTGGCTGCTGGGTTTCCCCCCTGGCCCGGTACGCCTCTCCTTAGCCAACCTGGTCACCTCAAGCTCCCCCAAGGTACCCATATTGATGGCGAGCTTAGTGCGGACGCCAAGTCCACATGGGTCACTGAGCACCAGGACTCCCGACCTCAAACCATCCTCTAAACCCGGCCTCCAAGTAGCTGGATTACAGGAGCACGCCACGCCGCGTACTCAGTTACAACTGCGGCCTTATATACTTACGCACGGTTCAAACTCATGATAAGTGAAAATATTTTTATCATGAATGACAGATGTATAAACACAAATCAACGCAATATCCACGTGTTTATCAACGATGTTTACCATTTGCCCAAAATTAAAAGTTAATATATGAACATATTCCATTAAGTAATTGTATATCCAATGCAACAGGTAAGACAGGCATCGCAGTGCCCTCTCTTAGCTAGTAAATGAATTAGCTCATGGCCAGTCACTTAATCTAACTTGCCTTACCACAGCGAAACGCACCGACCTCTATTTTTACGTTCCAACATCTATCATCGCAGGAAGTTAAACATGTATGGTGCTCGTTACCTACTGGGAGTTAGTGATTAAAGAAAATGACTTTGCAACAATTTGACATGTTAATTGTTAATTAATCACAGTAAGATACAAGGAAGACCGGGGCAATCACTTGTGCATAGTTATGTAAACGTTGTCCTGTTTGCTGGAGTCTCGTCATATTTTTCGCAGATATTAGCGTTATTAGTTGCTTTAGAGGTTCGTCATTCATGTCAATGTTCTAAACGTAACTTTTAAAACACACACACCGAGCTCGATAGCTGCAGTCACTTAAGTGCGGCCAGTATCCAGTATTCGGGAGATAGTAGGTTCGAACCCCACTGTCGGCAGCCCTGAAAATGGTTTTCCGTGGTTTCCCATTTTCACACCAGGCAAATGCTGGGGCTGTACCTTAATTAAGGCCAAGGCCGCTTCCTTCCCACTCCTAGCCCTTTCCTGTCCCATCGTCGCCATAACACCTATCTGTGTCGGTGCGACGTAAAGCAACTAGCAAACAAAGAAAAAAAAACACACACACATTGAACTGAGGAGACATTACGGATTAATTTTCCCAGTGTTCACCTCGAGCCCTGTTGGGTTACGCTTACTACAAGAGGGAACCATAAAATAATATGTCTAATAAAGCGCAAGAAGGTAATATCGGAAATAAAAGGAAACAAGGCATCTGCTCGTTATGCTTACTATTCTTACCTAAGCTATTAATGGACCAGATACTATCATACGTGCTGTTATACAGAGAAATGAAACGATAATACTGTTCTTTCATTCTTTGTTTCTTAATCCGTTTACACTCTAGGGACCTCTATCGCCTCAAGGGCAGTGTCCTCGAGCGTGAGACGTTGGGTCGGGGGAATACAACTGGAGAGGCGGCCTCAGCTGCTATGCTGAACAGGAGCCTTAGGATGAGAAGATCGGAAGAGATAGAGAAGGAAGAGGGAAGGAAGTGGCGGTGGCCTAAATTACGTACCATTCCGTGTATAAGAATTGTGCTCTTGTTTGGATTCAACTATGTTGTTTCTTCTTCTTACTCTTCTTAACATAATAATGTGTATTTTTCATTTCTCATAAGAAGTCATGTATCGCCGCCATCTTGCGCAAGCATCCCAAGGGAGTCTCATAAGAACCTATGTGTAGCAGCCATCTTGCAGCCACCATCTTGCGTTAGCACCCTTAAGGTGTCATGTATAGCCGCCATCTTGTGCAGTTTAGCGTCGAGAGATGGCTGCTGTAGAATGTTTCAAATTATCCGCCACCATATTTCAAAGGTAGTAGCTAAAGAGTGCAACACTGAGGTTTGCCATGTAAGATGGCGGATGACAGCTGACGGAAATTTTTAAATTGCCTGCAAGATAGCAGCACGGTGTTCTGTTGATTAAAGATGACGGATGACAGCTGACGGAATTGCCCGCTACTATGATAAATATAGCAGCACGGTGCTCTGTTGATTAAAGATGGCGGATAACAGCTGTCAAAAAAGCACGTGGGTTTGTTTCCAAACAAGAGCACGTAGAATTTTTCAAATTGCCGCCACCACATTTCAAAGGTAAGTAGCTAAAGAGTGCAGCACTGAGGTTAGCGATGCAAGATGGCTAATGGCAGCTGTCAAAAAAAGCACATGGCTTTGTTTACTGATTCAAATCTCGCGCTAGTAAGGTTTAGTTGGTAGCACGGAGGTTTAGGCCCCGTCAAGATGGCAGCAGTGAGGTTAGCAATGCGTAGTTGTCGATGACAGCTCTCAAAAAGCACGTGGCTGTCAAAAAAGCACGTGGCTTTGTTTACCCATTCAAATCTCACTCTAGTAACGTATAGTTGGCAGCACTGAGGTTTAGGCCCGTTAAGATGACAGCAGTGAGGTTAGCGATGCGTTGTTGTTGATGACAGCTGTCAAAAAGCGCGTGGCTTTGTTTACAAATTCAAATTTCGCGCTAAAATTCAAATTTTCCGCGGGAGGAGGAAGAGGCCCCTGGGAAGGCTCCCCGGGAGGAGGAGGAGGCCCCTGAGATGGCCCTCCGGGAGGAGGAAGAGGAGCGGGCCCGTGGGAGCCTGAGGCGGAGGCGGCCCCGAACTGTCCAATATATCTACTATAGCCCGCTAAAGAAATAAGGACTGTAAGTCAAGTATTACTTTCATCTGTGAACTGTTAAAGAAAATATATTATTTTAAATTATCTTCACAATGTGATAATCTATAGTCAACAGCCCATAGAGATCTCTTTCAGTTCTCGTGTTGCTGGTGGCATACTAATGGATTCTTATTTGTCATTTCCTGCTTTTAGGGAGTTAGAGTACCGATAATAATAATATAAAAGGTATAATGACAATTTCTATTTTTCGCGACATTTTGCTTACGACACATTCGTGAAGTTAATTACTGACGTAACTGTGGTTTGTTAGGTACATGTGGTTAACGTTTTGGTCTCAACTGTGTGACAGCATTGCGGAAGCTGCTCACAAACCGAATACAATTACTTCACATCAGCCACGTAAACACAAATAGTTTAATATATGGTTTAATTTTCGTCACTTTAAACGAGATTTGGATTCACAAAATGCCCGAAACTAGTGGTAGAGCTTTTTGTGAACCATAGCCCATTGATTGAGGACTATTTCAGACACGGAAAAAGGAAGAACATTCATTGAATATTTTTGGGATTATAGTCCCTAGTTCTGTAAAGACTTGTTGTTTAATTATAACAGGCACTATGAGACAGATTCATGAGAGAAATTACGCGAAACAAATAATGGTTTTATTTTTTATTTTTTGCTTTTTATTTTTTTTCAATTTGCTTTATGTCGCACCGACACAGACAGGTCTTATGGTGACGATGGAATAGGAGAGGCCTAATGGTGGAAAGGAAGCGGCCGTGGGCTTAATTAAGGTACAGTCCCAGCATTTACCTGGAGGAAAAATGGGAAACAACGGAAAAACATGTTCAGGGCTGCCGACAGTGGGGCTCGAATCCACTAACTCCCTTATGCAAGTTCACAGCCACGCACCCATGACCGCACGGCTAACTCGCCCAATAATATTGGTTTTCAGTCTCGCCCATCTCTCCACAAGTGTTTCACACGTTGCCACTAACGAAGTGGTTTCCTCTAGTCGATATGCCATTAATTATACGAGATACTGAACTTGTTTTTCCTTTAACTGGGCTCTGATTAATTAAACCGAAAAATTAAATCACCGAAGTATGAAAAAATAAATACGTTGATTTAAAACATTTATAAAAGGAATTGCTAAATTCTTCTTATTCTTCTTAGTTTACCCTGCAGGGTCGGTTTTTCCCTCGGATTCAGCGAGGGATCCCACCTCTACCACTACAAGGGCAGTGTCCTGGAGCTTCAGACTTTGGGTCGGGGGATAGAACTGGGGAGGATTACCAGCACCTCGCCCAGGTGGCCTCACCTGCTATGCTGAACATGGGCCTTGCGAGGGGATGTGAAGATTGGAAGGGTAGAGGGAAGAAAGCGGCCGTGGCCTTAAGTTAGGTACCGTCCCGGCATTTGCCTGGAGGAGAAATGGGAAAACACTGAAAACCACTTCCAGGATGGCTGGGTGGGAATCGAACCCACCTCTACTCAGTTGACCTCCCGAGGCTGAGTGAACACAGTTCTAGCCCTAGTACCACTTAACAAATTTCGTGGCAGAGCCGGGAATCGAACCCGGGGCTCCGGGGGTGGCAGCTAATCACATTAACCACTACACAACAGAGGCGGGCAATTACTAAATTTTCAGATAAATTTATAGCCTACTTCAAAATAGAGAAAATAACCAACCATGAGCATGATGTGTTATGTAGAATTTGGAATAAGAGTAAATCAGTTGTTTATCTTTCTTTCTTTCTTTCTTTCTTTCTTTCTTTCTTTCTTTCTTTCTTCTTCTTTTTTCTTCCTTTCTTTCGTTCTTGAAAAAATGAAATGTCTTAAGGCTTTTAGTGCCGGGATATCCCAGGACGGCTTCGGCTCGCCAGGTGCAGGTCTTTCTATTTGACTCCCGTAGGCGACCTGCGCGTGGTGATGAGGATGAAATGATGATTGTACCGAGTGGTAAACCTCAACGCCGCGCATTCAAAATCAGCGTAAGTGAATTCCACTATTGGTCAAACAGTGAAACTGAAACTACACCAACTTGGAACGTTGCTCAGAAGATGTCGCCACTAAAATATGAGTAATTTTGTTATTGTGAAGTTTCCTAAACTGACTGAATTTCTACTAGTTTTGTTTGCTATTCATCAAGAAGTTTGGACTTTCTCCACAGATGTTATTGTACCGGGGGGTACACCTCTACGCCGCTCATTTAAATCTTGCGCCTAAAAAAACTCCTCTCCTTGAGAAATCGTGAACTTGAAACTACACCTACTTAAAACGTTACTCAGAAGATGTCACTACAGATCTAATGAAATTTTGTTTTTTTGAAGTTCATGTACTGTATGAAATTCTACGTGTTTTGTTTACCATTTATCAAGAAGTTGGGACTTTTTTCAACAGATGTCACTGCTAATAAACTATGATCATGGACCCTGGTGCGAAGTGGAAGAACTTTGATTTGAAAGTTTTGTATTCATAAGTTATTTTTTTAATAAATTATGTTCATTCATATTTGATCTTTTCTTTCCGCCAGTTTTGAATTTAGCCAATCACGAATTTCTGTAATTAATTTCCCGCCTATCACAGGCTTCTTCCTCGATTCTGAGTGTCACTTTTGATGTTAACCAATAAAACCCTGTGGGTGTGTCTTGCTTATTCATGAAAGGTCTCGAACTTTCCCCGAGGGTTTATAAACTGCGGATTTTGACGTCTCTTGGTCATTTCATCGTCATATAACTAAGTGTGTGTGTGAAGCAGGAGGCGGGAGGCGCCTCTTTCATCAGGCAGCAGTTCTTCAGCAAGGTAATGGCCAATTAACATCTGTATTACTTGCTAGCTCCGCAGTTTAACCCGAGGGAGAGGTCCGGAACTTTAACTATGTAACCTACTTTCTGAAAATGTAATTTCTGACGGCTTATGTAATAACTGCATAATATCTTTAATTGTAAATCGGGGATAGAGAGTGATGTACCCTCTCGAGCTCCCCTTCATGTTGGTTAGAGGTGACTACGTTTTGTAGCTGGTTTTCTTCCTTTCCGTAAAGTCTTAATTATTCTTATACGAGTCACCTCCATAGTTTTGGAATAGCCCCTGTTTCATCGGCCTAGTGCCCTTTAGGCTCTAAGAATTCATGTCTAGGAGTGCAAGCATTAGCCTCCTTTCATTTTGTGTTCGGGCCATTTATTTAACTGTTATTTCTTTTACACGAAGGCCCTATAGGTTGGGTACGAGATACCCCTGTTTCAATTTGTAAGCTGGGCCATGGAAGGCCAAAAGGTGTAAGATATTTTTGGTGTTGCCTTGAATAGGCTTGAAATCTGAGAGCCGGTTAGCTCCTTTTCAAAGTAAGATTACTGAATGCCTTTTGAAGGCTTGATATTGTGAGTTGGAAGCCAACGCTCCATGTATTGAGGGATTTCTGCCCTGGTATAAATTTGTACTCTTTTGTAATTTTGAGCTGGGAACTCAAAAATTGTAAAACTAGGGGCTTGTAGCCCAAGAGCGTGAAAATTCTGAAATCTTTGATCTTTCTAAGTCTTGTTTTTAAATTGCTATGTCATTGTTATCTTACTAAGTGAAAAGTTGTTAAAGTTTGTTGTTTCTTTTAAAATATTACTTTAGCTAAAGTTTTAAATCAATTCGTGACATTGTAGTTTGACCCATTCAACCCGGCACGTTCTTTCACCTCTGCTGGTCCACGGGTAACCCCATAACAGTTGGTACCAAAAAACTATGATCACGCACCCTGGTGCAAATTGTAAGAAGTTATAATTTAAAGATGTTTTGTATTTTTCGATTGGCAATATTTCCTTTTTCTTTCCGCCAGTTTTTGAATCTAGCCAATCCCTAATTTCTGTAATTAATTTTCAACCTATGACAGGCTTCTTGTTCGATTCTGAGTGTAACTTTGAAATTGTCCAATAAAATTGAGAAGGTGTGGCTAGTTTAATCCTGAATGATCTGGAACCTTCCCTGAGGGTTTACAAACCGCGGCTTTTCACGTCTCTGGGTCAATTGATCGTCGTCTATCTGTGTGTGTGTGTGTGTGTGTGTGTGTGTGTGTTAAGCAGGAGGCGGGTGGCCTCTTTCGTCGGCAGCTAGAACATCTATAAGGTAATGGTCACATAACTTTATTCTTTCGTGCTACCTCCGAAGTTTAACCCGAGGGAAATGTCCCACTCTTTAGTTATGTAACAAACCTTTCTAAAATGTAACTTTCTTCCGGCTAATGTAAACACTTCATAAAATCTTTAACTTTAAACCGGGGATAGACAGGGAAGTACCCTCTCGAGCTCCCCTTCATCTTGGTTTGGGGTGACTACGTTTTTCTCTAACTGTTTTCCTATTGTAATGTGTTCATGTAATTTCTACACGAGTCATCTCAGTAGTTTGGGAATAGCCCCTGTTTCATCGGCCTAGAGACCTTTAGGTTTTTAACTGTTCATTATATTGGAGCGCTGTGTGCCTCCATTCACTTTGTGTTTGGGCCAGTTATCTAACCTGTTCTTTTTCCATTAAGGCCCAGTAGGCTGGGTATTATATATCCCTGTATAATTTATTTTCATATTGTAAGTTGTGCCTTGAGAAGCGCGTAATTGTGAGTTGATGTTGCCTTGAGTAGGCTTGAAAAACTGAGAGCCTGTTAGCTCTTATTCACGTTTTGTAATAGTAAAGAGTGCCTCTGGAAGGCTAGGTATTTGTATTTTGGAGAGCAAGTGCTCGTGAATTAGGGGATTTCTGCCCTTGAATAATTTGTGCTCTATTGTAAATTTGAGCTAGGAGCTCAGGAAATGTAAAGCGAGGGGCTTGAAGCCCAAGATCTGTTAAGACCACTTATCTTGTCTTTTCCTAGACTTGTTTTAAGATTATCACTGTACCTGATGTTTCATTGTTATGAAAAATTGTTAAGTTTGAAGTTCTGAAAATATAACCTTCAGTTTAAGTTTTAAATTAATTTTGATATTGTAGTTAGACCCATTCATGCCGCACCTTCTTTCATCACCTCTGCGTTCCACAGATACCCCGGAACAAGTGGTAGCAGAGCGTGGTTGAATGGGTCTCAATTAAGCCCTTTTGGCGGCTAAAACATAGCATCCGGATCGAACTCTAAGAATTTTCTCAGTCGTTGGAATTTTCTAATGTTCAAAATTTGTAAATTTTCTATCTTGAATTCCTCCATTCCGGCTACTTGCGCAAGGAGGAATTGATCTATGAGTTACTAATTAGAAATGTCCAATCTGGAGGAACGGTTGCGGCAGATACAACCAAACTTAAAGAGTCATTGGAATTACCCATTTGTATCCCAACTTTGGGGGAAAATTTGATGAGGCTCTATCCACTATCACGTACAACACCACCGAGCTAGCTTCTGTAGTAAGTTTTTTTTGAAGTGAGTGATGCATCTCCTAATCAACTTAAAAGAGTGCAGGCTAGACTGTTCCGTTTTTATCACAGGGTTAGGGACCTATTGTCTCTTAAACTAAAAGAAGATCATGCTAAGGAGGCTAGTAACCTCGTCGAACACCTTTCTGAAATGTCAAATAAAGTTAGTCAGTTGTTGACTGGGGCAGCTGCTCCCGAAACCGACCAAGCCCCTGCGATAAACATTGTAAGTGAGGAGGATTCTTCCCAGGTTGGAGAAAGTAGGAAATTTATGGCAACTCAACAAACTTCTGCCCCATTAGAAAACGAGTTTGATCGTCGTACATCAATTCCACCTTTCTTTTTAAATAAGGCTGTGTCTGAGACTTCTCAGCCTTCTAGGCCGTTACCTATTATGTCACCTGGGTTTAGTAGTTTGCCTCATCCTTTTGCTATGTTGCTTAAGGGAATTTCAAAGTTTTCTGTAAATTCTACTAACGAGGTCATTCCATTTTTAAGGTTTATTGTTGTATTTCAAGATCGCACGCTAGTGTTTTTTCTCTCTCATTCCCAAATTCTTCAAATTATTTACCGTTACTCCATAGGTGTCCTCTCGGACAAAATAGTCAAAGCAATAGCTGAACAATCTTTCATAGAAGACTTCCACTACCATCTGCTGGCTAACTTCATTCCGGCTCGAGCCATGTCTTCCTTAATCCAAAAGTACTATTTCGGAGTACAGTGACTGGATGAAAATCTGGCAGACTTCATCCAAGATATTACGTTTTACACCAGGGTATTCGCTCTTCATTTCCCTGAAGATCAAATTGTGCAGACGATTGTTGAAGGGATTTCCCCGCCCTACTTGTCGTATTTGTGTTTCGCGGCGCGTCCTCAAACTTTTGCAGAATTGGAGGCTATGGCTGTCTCAGCCGAAGGAGTGCTGTATGCCGACACCTTAAGAGTCGCGAAGGAGCCCCCTCCGTCTTCTAGTCATTTTCGGCCTTCACCTCGCCACACATTCACCACCCGTAAATGCTATGCTTGTGGGTCTACAGAACATCTCCATAACAAGTGCCTTTTGATCAAATCCAGTGGGACAAAGAATGGGGCAGGGTCACCTCAAGTATGTTTCAAATGTGGCTCATTTACTCACCTCGCCAAAAATTGCCCTAATGCCAATAGCACCCCCTCCTGCTCAACTTTTGGTGCAACCTCTACGAACTCCAATAATCGTAAGTGACTAGTGCCATCGGCTGAGTCGGCAGGTCCATTTTCCCAAGGCTCAGCCCTTGTCAAACTCACCGAAATCTCCGGTACGGATAAAAGTTTTTCTAATGTTTCATTTTAATGTCTAAAATAATGCCTCAGGATTGCGGCGGAGACCCCCGCACTTGTACCTTTTCTCAAGACTGAGTTGAATAGTGAAACGGTCACTGCCCTACTAGACTCAGGGAGTGTTTGTTCCATTATTTCGGCTGAATGGTATTCGAAATTAAAGAGCACTTGAACATTTCCTGACTCTTTTTCGTCTTCGGTCCAATGCGTTTCGGCTAATTCCTCTCCCTTAGAAATTTTAGGTTTCACATTCGCCAAAACTCGTATTTCTAAATTTACTTGGAAAATAAAACTGTTCGTGGCTAAACACTTGTCTTGCCCCGTAATATTTGGAGCGGATTTCATGTCTTCCACTGGTCTAGTGCTCGACATTCAGAGCAAGTCGTGCACTTTCAAATTTGCTAAATATTGTAAAATTCCTTTGCTAAAATGTAATTCTGTGCCATGTTCATCTGTTTCGCCTACCCAGGATGAGATGTTGTTAGACCTTAGACATCTACCCGAGGAGCAGACTGAGAGTATTCGTAAACTGTGTCAGTCGTTTCCAGATACTCTTGGTGTTACTGACATTATTGAATACAAGATCGAGCTTACGGATTAGATCCCAGGTAGGTTTCCGCCTTATAGGCTGTCTCTACCTAAAATGAAGGCTCTAAAGAGATCATCGACCAAATGCTAAAAGATAGTATTATTCGTCCCACTAAGTCGGCGAATTCATGGCCCATTTTTCTGGTCCCGAAACCCCAAGGTGTCTTCAGGCGTGTTATTGATTATAGGGCTATAAATAGGAAGGTGGTGTTACAATCCGTGCCTCTTCCCGACCTTCACTCTTGTTTTTCATGGTTTCTACAAGCTAAGTTCTTTACAATCCTTGATCTCAATCATCCGTACAACCAGATCCCTCTAGCTGAAGAATCTAAACATCTAACTGCCTTTGCCACGGATTGGAACTGTCCCACGGGGGCAGCTGTTCTCAGTAGACTGCTAGATAGGGTCTTCTCCGACATCAAATTTGAATACTTCTATCATTATCGATGATGTCGTCGTATTTTCGGAGACCTTTGAAGAACACCTTGTTCATCTGAAAAAGGTCCATAATCGCCTTCGTAAGGCAGGGTTAACTGTGAAGTTATGTAAGGTAGCGTTTGCTAAACCTTCTATATCATTCCTAAGGCATATTGTGTCACCCGATGGTGTCCCTATAGATCATTCCAGAACACAGGCCGTCCGCGATTTCAAACCTCCTAAGGACATCAAAGGTATTGCCAGGTTCATAGGCATGGTGAATTTCTTCAGGAAATTTATTCCTAACTTCGCTAACAGAGCGACGCCCTTGAACTTACTTGGTAGGAAAGCCGTCAAATTTGTGTGGGGACCGTCTCAACAAGCCGCTTTTGAAGATCTGAAATTAGCTCTTTGCAACGCCCCTGTCCTTGCTGTGCCTGATTTTTCGAAGAAATTCATTGTCCAAACCGACGCCTCATCATTGTCCGTGGCTGCTGTGCTTCTTCAGGAAACTGAACTCGGAAGGCGACCCATAGCCTATGCGTCTAGGACATTATCGGCCCAAGAGGCCAAATATTCTATCTATGAACTTGAAGGTTTGGCTGTTTTATTTGCATTAGGGAAGTTCCACCTCTATCTGGAACACGTCAAGTTCGACCTGGAAACATATAACCAAGCATTAAGTTGGGTATTAGCTAGGCCGCGTCGTACAGGTCTTATAGCCCGTTGGGCCATCAGGATTTCTGCCTTCCAGTTTGATGTTAGGCATATCAGAGGATCTGAAAATGTTGTTGCGGATGGACTAAGCCGCATGTTTTCTCATGATGTGGAGACCACTGAACAGGAAGATAGTTCTTCTCTTCCCATGCCCATACTTTCGGGGATTAATGCCATTCTAACTGATGCCCCCATGTTGTTTAGGGACATTGAAAAACATCAACGTGAAGATCCTGTGCTGGCCCCCATTATTGACACCCTTTCTTCTGGGGAACATGTCGTCCCTTATGTATTGAGGAACGGGGTTTTGTGTTGCCCGTCGAGGCATGATCAAAAGATGAAAGTAGTGGTTCCAGCCGTGCTTGTGCCTATGATCATCAAGTACTATCATGAGACCCCATTAGGCGGGCATTTAGGCATCTTCAAAACGCGGGAAAAGATCAGAAAGATGTCCATTTGGAAATGTATGGACGGCAAAATTCGAGAATTGGTGAAAGCTTGTAAATCTTGTTTGCTTAGTAAACCCACCTTGTCCACTAACCTATTATCATCTCACCAAGCGTCGCGTCCCATGGACCGCCTCAATATAGACTACGTCGGACCCTTCCCCCAATCAAATGGGAACGCCAATAAATTCATTCTGGTATGTGTAGATGGTTTCAGTAGATTTTCCTGGTTATTTCCGGCTAAGCTGGCAACCGCTCAGTCCACCATTTCTTGTTTAAATACCGCATTTGCTTCTTTTGATCCCTGTCAATATATAGTTTCTGACAATGTTAAAGACTTTACATCCAACCTCTTCCGCAAATTCTGTTTTGATCTATCTATATTACATGTAACTACATCGGCGTTTTATCCTCAACCCTCTCTGGCTGAGCGGGTCAATCGTAAACTTAGATCGGCTCTCATCGCATGTAATCATGAAGATCATTCCAGGTGGGATACGTCCCTGCATTGGTTGGCCTTTGCTTTAAATTCGGCGGTTCACGAGTCTCACAAGTTTACACCTTTTTCTCTTATGTTTGAATTTGTTCCTAACATGCCGCTCTCTAACTTTTGGTCACTCAATGATATTTTACCAGAGACAATAGATCCCGATAATATTAGAGATCTATGGGAGAAGGCTAAAGCCAATCTTAAAGTGTCCTATGAAAAGGTTAGGGAAAGATATGATCGTGGACGGAGGCCCACCAATAAAAAAAGAGAGATCAATTCATGGTTAGAAACTTTTTTACCGCGGGCAAGCTTGCCCCCAGATTTCATGGGCCGTGCACTATATTAGATTTTTTGACGCCAGTTACATTATTAGTAAGCAATCCACCTCTCTCAAGTGAAACCTGTATAATTACAGTACTTTTCTTTGCCACTAAAATTTAGTAGGAGATTGAAGATTATATTTTTTTATCATTATTCGAGGCCTTCTGCCCCGATTATGGTATTAAATTTGTTATGTGATCTGTATGTACGATCTTCCCGCCTGGTTTTCCTGCTGTCTATTCCTTAGTGGCCATTTCCAAGCCCCGTCCCCTGCATCTCCGCACTATTGGCACACAAGAACCTTCCACACCGCCCGCTCCTCAGCATCACAAATAAAGGTCGTACTCTCAAGTCTCCAACAACACTTCTCTGCCGCCTAGATCTCACTGTTTCAGTGCCCCCTCAGCCGGTTGCCGCCGTACTGTAACATCTGGTGAGGGACACAACAGAGAAGAAAGGACCCTCTTCGCTCTAATAAGGCCTCCTTCTGAACGGCGCGCCGGAGTGCATCTTCCCGGCAAAGGCTGAAGTGCGGTAACCCTACCGCCAACACTTCTGGGGACTGCACATATACTTCTAATCTGCGGAGACCGTCACCACGACTACTCCTCTCATTGTACCGGGAGAAGTGTATCTCAGAGTTCACGGGGGGTCCGGGCGACCTTCACCTGTGTATCGGCAACCGGCGGCAGTACTTGCCGTCAAACCTATCAACATGTATTTCACATTCTACATCAACAACAACACTCTAAAGCTGGAGTTAAACAAGTTTCTACCTATCAACTTCAAAAAAAAAAAAAACTGAAGAATTTTTTTCTCTCTTCAACTGAAAATGTTTTCTAAAAATTCTTCTGTGTCAACTTAAGGAGGACATTGGGGGGGTGTCTGTACAGGGTGGTACACCTCAACGCCGCGCATTCAAAATCAGCGCCTAAATTAATTCCTCGATTGGTCGAACAGTGAAACTGAAACTACACCAACTTGGAACTTTACTCAGAAGATGTCGCCACTAAAACATTGAGTAATTTTGTTATTGTGAAGTTTCCTAAACTGACTGAATTTCTACTAGTTTTATTTGCTATTCATCAAGAAGTTTTGACTTTCTCCACAGATGTCATTACCAAAAAACTATGATCATGCACCCAGGTGCAAAGTGTAAGAAGTTATGATTTAAAGAAGTTTTGTATTTCTAGATTGGCAATATTTCCTTTTTCTCTCCGCCAGTTTTTAAATCTAGCCAATCCCTAATTTCTGTAATTAATTTTCAACCTATGACAGGCTTCTTGTTCGATTCTGAGTGTAACTTTGAAAATGACCAATAAATTGAGAGGGTGTGGCTAGTTTAATCTTGAATGATTTCGAACCTTCCCTGATGGTATATAAACTGCGGCTTTTCACGTTTCTGGGCCAACTGATTGTCGTCTATCTGTCTGTGTGTATGTTAAGCAGGAGGCGGGTGGCCTCATTCGTCGGCAGCTAGAACATCTAAAAGGTAATGGCCACGTAACTTTATTCTTTCTTGCTACCTCCGCAGTTTAACCCGAGGGAAAGTTCCCACTCTTTAGTTATATAACAACCTTTTCTAAAATGTAACTTTATTCCGGCTAATGTAAAAAATTCATAAAGTCTTTAACTTTAAACCGGGGATAGACATTGAAGTACCCTCTCGAGCTGCCAATCATCTTGGTTTGGGGCGACTGCGGTTTTCTCTAACTGTTTTTCCTAATGTAATGTGTTCATGTAATTTCTATACGAGTCACCTCAGTAGTTTGGGAATAGCCCCTGTTTCATCGGCCTAGAGACCTTTAGGTTTTCAAGTGTTCATTATACTGGAGCGCTATGTGCCTCCATTCACTTTGTGTTTGGGCCAATTATCTAACCTGTTCTTTTTCCATGAAGGCCCAGTAGGCTGGGTATTATATATCCCTGTATAAATTATTTTCAAATTGTAAGTTGTGCCTTGAGAAGCGCGTAATTGTGAGTTGATGTTGCTTTGAGTAGGCTTGTAAAACTTAGAGCCTGTTAGCTCTTATTCAAGTTTTGTAATAGTAAAGAATGCCTCTGGAAGTCAAGATATTTATATTTTGGAGAGCAAGTGCTCGTGAATTAGGGGATTTCTGCCCTTGAATAATTTGTGCTCTTTTGTAAATTTGAGCTAGGAGCTCAGGAAATGTAAAGCGAGGGGCTTAAAGCCCAGGATCTGTTAAGACCACTTATCTTGTCTTTTCCTAGACTTGTTTTAAGATTATCACTGTACCTGACGTTTCATTGTTATGAAAAATTGTTAAGTTGAAGTTCTGAAAATATAACCTTCAGTTTCAGTTTTAAATTAATTTTGATATTGTAGTTAGACCCATTCATGCCGCACCTTCTTTCATCACCTCTGCGTTCCACAGATACCCCGGAACAATGATGAAGACAACACATACACCCAGACCCCGTGCCATTGGAATTGACCAAATAAGGTTAAAATCCCCGACCCAGCCGGAAATCGAACCCGGGACCCTCTGAACAGGCCAGAACGCTGACCGTTCAGCCAACGAGTCAGACCTTAATCCGTTTACACTCCGGGTTGGTTTTTCCCTCACACTCGGCGGGGAATCCCACCTCTACCGCCTCAATGGCGATGTCTGGAATGGGAGACTTTGGTTCGGGAGGATAGAAGGGGGAAGTAGGACCAGTACCTCGTCCAAGTGTCCTCACCTGCAATGCTGAACAGTTGCTTTGTGGGGGGATGAGAAGATTGGAAGGTATAGAAAAGGAAGAAGGAAGGAAACGGTCGTGACATCAAGTTAGGTACCATCCCATCATTTGCCTTTAGGAGAAGTTACAAACCACGAAAAACCACCACTTCGAGGATGGCTCATGGGGAAATCGAAAGCCCATCTACTCAGTTGACCTACCGAGGCTGAGTGGACCCCGTTCCAACCCTCGTAAAACTTTTCAAATTTCGTGGCGAACCCCAGCCTCTGAGGCTGGCAGCTAATCACGCTAACCACTACATTACAGAGGCGGACTAGGAATTGCGTTGACGGCATAAAAAGTTTACAAATTAATAATACGAAATTTAACGTGTTTTTTTTCCGCAGCTGACTGGAACTGAACATTAACCAGAATTTGTTCTTAACAGCTTAATGGCTAACCCAATACAATAATAATAATAATAATAATAATAATAATAATAATAATAATAATAATAATAATATAAACCTTTTAATTTCTTAATCTGTTTACCTTCCAGCGTTGGTCTTTCCCTCGGATACAGCTAGGGGTCCTACTTATACCGAATCATGGGCAGTGTCCTGAAAGGGGAAACTTTGGGTGCGGATACAACTGGAGAGTAGGACCAATACCTCGCCCAGGCGGCCTCACCTGCTCTGCTTAACAGGGGCCCTGTGAGGGGATGGGACCTTCTGGAAGGGATAGACGAGGAAACGGTAAGGAAGCGGCCGTGGCCTTAAGTTATTTACCATCTCGGCTTTTGTCTGGAGGAGAAGTTGGAAACCGTGGACAACCACTTCGAGGGTGACTGATGAGGGAATCGAACCCATTCCACTCAGTTGACTTACCGAGGCTGAGTGGACCCCGTTCGAGCCCTCGTACCACTTTTTAAATTTCGTGGCAGAGCCGGGAATCCAACCCGAGCTCCGGGGGTGGCAGCTAATCACATTAAAAACTACACCACAGGGGCGGACAATAATAATAATAATATAAATAATAATATGTGTTTTCCCATTTTCACACTGGGCAAATGCTGCGGCTGTGCATAAAAAAGACTACGGCCGCTACCTTCACATTCCTACCCCTTACCCATCTTTCCGTCGTCGGAAACCTTTGATGTTTTAGTGCTTCGTTAAACCATTAACAAAACTTCATATTTTGATGTAGCCTACTGAAATATTGCACGAATACCAAAAGTGCAACTGGAAGTTAAGGACATCACAATTAAATTAAATACATTAAAAAAGCTATGGCGAATAAAAAATGGAAAAGGTTCAGGTCCGATTGTATCGATCAGGCTGCCACTCAGCTCCCACTCCCCGGCGCTATCCCACTACTGCTCGCCACGGAGACTTTTGGCTGCTGGGTTTCCCCCCTGGCCCGGTACGCCTCTCCTTAGCCAACCTGGTCACCTCGAGCTCCTCCAAGGTACCCATATTGATGGCGAGCTTAGTGCGGACGCCAAGTCCACATGGGTCACTGAGCACCAGGACTCCCGACCTCAAACCATCCTCTAAACCCGGCCTCCAAGTAGCTGGATTACAGGAGCACGCCACGACTCCCAGCCACGTACTCAGTTACAACTGCGGCCTTATATACTTACGCACGGTTCAAACTCAGGATAAGTGAAAATATTTTTATTATGAATGACAGATGTATAAACCCAAATCAATTCAATATCCACGTTTTTATTAATATTTATCATCGGTCTAAAATTAAAGATCAATTTGTGAACATATTTTAATAAATACTTACCTAATCTACACAAATGGTCAGAATGGCATCGCAGAGCCCTCTCTGAGCTAACTAAGTGACTTAATAAAACTTGTCTTGCCACGGTGAAACTCGTCGGCCTCGATTTCTACGCTTCAACATTTATCATTGCAAGATGTTAAAATATTTATGGTTCAGCTGAACTTTTGGAAGTTCGTCCTTAAACAAAACAATTGTTGAAATTAATAAACAACAGTTTTAAGTGTTAATTATTAATGATTCACTGGAAACTCGCGGCTATCACTTTGTCCTCTTTGCTGGGTTCTTGTCATATTTTTCACAAGAAATGTTAGTTGGTCCGAGCTCTGATCAGCTCTTGAACTCTTCGTACGTCTCAGAACTCCCCTTACTCCTTAATTTTTTTGTCGGCCGGGTGGCTTAGCATCTCTACTCCAGCTACTTCGCCGACTTCAAAAAAGCAAATTGGCTGACGCCTTGTTGGAAGTTTGCCACGCCTATACCTACTCTTTTTCTTCACCATGACGACCACTACCACTCCTACCACCACAACAACAACAACCACCACGACCTGCGCACTTAGCATTCCCTACCTTCCTGTCACTACGGTTACGTACTCCCATTCTTCCCCTATTCTGACCACGACCCTTCCTCTGCCGCCGTACCCTGATCCGCCCAGTTACCTGTACATCCCTCCCCGCTACTTCAACCGTTCGACCATCGCTGAAGAAACCTCTGCTACGACACCAGTCACACAGCCTTCACCTCCAGCAGACACCGTGTGCCATTCAACATCACCACCGCCAGATCGCACCACTATGCATAGTTGTGTCTTACGCGGCGTGGATCCTGACATCTCAGATCGAGAGGTTATCCAAGAACTTAATCTCGAAGGCATTCCTGTCCGTCGTGCCTTCCGAATTTGGAACAACTCCGGACCAACCTATCTCGTCCGTCTCCACCTGCCTACGGAAGAAGCAGTCCAACGTCTTCTTTCCAGCGGGGCACGTATCTACGGTCGTCAACATCAAGTGGAACCTTCACGCTCCCCTCCTCGAACTTCCAACAGCCCACGTCTTCGACCCCGGCCAGCCCACTCATATCGAACTCCCTCGCACGTTCGTCCACCAACTCAATTCTCCTTCTCACCACCCTTAACAGCCGACCTTCTCAGACTTCTCACCACCTCCTTGTACAATATCTCCGCAACCTTACACCTACTAACCTTTCATGGCAGCCCTAGTACTCTTCTCTGAATTTTCACCCGGTACACACATCCCTGGTATTTAAATAATATCCGTGCACACCTCCTCAAGCATTAATTCCACTTACCCTCCTCCTTACAATATTGGTCCTTCCCCAACTCTTTCAACATTTCCGGCCCGGGAGACAGCGACACTGTCTAGGGGCCCACCTCGCCCGAAGGGCGGGGAATGAAACACGTTGCAGCAGCAGCTGTAGTTGGTCCTCCTCTGTGGTGTAGTGGTTAGTGTGATTAGCTGCCACCCCCGGAGGCCCGGGTTGGATTCCCGGCTTTGCCATGAAATTTGAAAAGTGGTACAAGGGCTGGAACGGGGTCCACTCAGCTTCGGGAGGTCAGCTGATTAGAGGTGGGTTTTCCCACCTCAGCCATCCTGGGATTGGTTTTCCAATCAAATACCGGGATGGTACCTAACTTAAGGCCACGGCCGCTTCCTTCCCTCTTCCTTGTCTATACCTTCCAATCTTCCCATTCCCCCCCCCTCCCCCGCCTAGGGAGTCTTTCATTTTCAAGCCCTTCGGGGCCCTTGCCTTTCTTAGGCCGATACATTCATTTGTCGAAGTGTCCGACCCCTTCCATTTTTTCACCCTGATTAGCGTTATATAGAGGATGGTTGCTTAGTTGTACTTCCTCTTAAAACAATAATCACCACCAACACCACCCCCTCCCCCGCGAGGCCGCTGTTCAGTATAACAGGTGAGGCCGCCTGGGCGAGGTAATGGTCATCCTCCCAAGTTCCATCCCCCGACCCAGAGTCAGAAGCTCCAGGACACTGCCCATGAGGTGGCAGAGATAGGATCCCTCGCTGAGTCCGAGGGAAAAACCGAAACTGGAGGGTAAACAAATTGAGAAGAGAAGAAGACATGTTAGTTGTAATATTTCCTGTTTTCAGGCTAGTGACAATGTAGTGAATGTCATGTTTTTCATTAGCTATTGAAATATTCCCTCATTTAATAAAACTAATCACTATGGAATAACGTGTGAACATTTTGATCATGCATAGGCATTTGCTAGTTCACGGACCACAACTGATACATGGCCTTCACACTGACTACAAGAGGTGCACTGCGGGAGGTCAGTGTTCATTCATCCGCCACTCTTTCGTATCGTGAACCGGAAACTCAGATTTTAGTCAAACAACTGCAAATGTGTCTGTGATTTAGTGGTTAATGTGATTAACTACCACCCCCGGACGCCCGAGTTCGAATCCTCCATCTGCCACGAAATTTGAAAAGTGGTCCGAGGGCTGGAACGATGTCCACTCGGCCTCGGGATATCAACTGAGTAGATCAATATACTTACTTACTTACTTACCTACTTACTTACTTACTTACTCCTTGACGCTACGGTCCTTGCAGAACCTTGGTCTCCGCAACAATCTTCTTCCAAAGCTCTCTGTCGATTGCCTTGGTCCTCCATCTCCGGACTCCCATGGTACGTAGATCAGCCTCCACCTCTTCTATCCATCGCTTTCTTGGTCTACCTCTACATCGTCTTCCGCCTGGATGCCCCTCCAGCACTTTCTTAGGTTCGCTTGTAGTCTCCATTCGATGGACATGTCCTAGCCAACACACTCTAGCAGTCTTCATGAAAGATACTATATCCTGCTCTTGGTACAGGTCTCTAAGCTCCTGATTAGATCTAATACACCATCCCAGTGCAGTTTTAACTGGCCCAAAAATCTTCCTCAATACCTTTCTTTCCCATGTCATTAACCTATAATCTTCTGTTTTATTTAATACCCAGGTCTCAGCTCCATATGTAACCACGGGTCTAATGACAGTCTTATAAATGGTCAACTTAGCTTTCCTGGATATTTGTTTATTTCTTAATGTTGGAATTAAGGCAGCATAGCATCGATTTCCTGCAGCCAGTCTAGAATTTATTTCCTTTTTTGTTCCATTTTGTGAAGTAATCAGAGAGCCTAGATATCTAAATCCCTGTACCCTTTCAAAACACTTTTCTCCACACCTAAGTGCATTTGGAGGTTGACTAGATCTGGAACTCACTAGGAACTTAGTTTTGTTGTTATTCACTACCAGGCCAATTTGCTGTGCTCCCCTCTCCAATTCTTCATAGGTTTCGAGAAGTGCATTCTTTGTACGAGAAATAATGGCCACATCATCTGCATATGCCAATATTTGAATTAGTCTATGATATATGTTCCTTTTACGATTTGCAGTGATGATACGCACAGCTGTTTCTAAAGCAATATTGAAGAGGACAGCAGACATTGGATCTCCTTGCCTCAAACCCACTTTTACGTCGAAGGTTCGCGATACTTTCCCTTGTACGCATACCTTAGATTTACTTCCACTCAAAGCTGTTTTTACCAATCTAATCAACTTCCCAGGATAACCAAGGGCTTTCATTTCGATGAGTAGTTTTCCTCTTTGCACTGAATCGTACGCTTGTTTAAAATCAACGTACAGTTGATACAGTGGTATGTTATATTCATAGCACCTCTCCAGGATGATCCTCATTGTAAAGATATGATCTATTGTTGAACGGTTTGCACGAAATCCACACTCATATTCTCCAAGATCCTGCTCTGCTTTGTGTGTTAGACGCTTAGCTATTATTATGCTAAAGATCTTGTAGCCTATGCAAAGCAGAGATATCCCTCTGTAATTTTCACATTTCAATTTATTTCCCTTCTTAAGAATTGGGTACACCAATGCTGTTTCCCATTCTTCTGGTAATTTCTCTGTTCGCCAGATTTCCAGTATCAACTTATACAATGCTTGTATCAATACCGTTCCACCATATTTTAACAACTCAGCTGTTATTCCATCTTCTCCTGGTGACTTATTATTCTTCATCGATAAGAGGACACCTTTTACTTCATCCAAAGTGGGTGGTTCACTATTGCATTCCTCAGATTCATCTTCATTAGATTCACTATTTGGCAATTCTAATTCATATTCTTCATTTTGTATTTTAACTGGATTCAAAACCTCCTCAAAATATTCCGCCCATCTATCTAATATTTCATGGG
Source organism: Anabrus simplex (assembly GCF_040414725.1). NCBI lineage: Eukaryota > Metazoa > Arthropoda > Insecta > Orthoptera > Tettigoniidae > Anabrus > Anabrus simplex. The sequence goes on along the minus strand of NC_090265.1, from coordinate 629,833,610 downwards.
TATTTCCAAGTAGTTGCCCATCCTCATTTTGTATGCAGCTTACTCTTGGTTGAAATCCACTTTTTCTCTGCTTTACGTTTCTATAAAACTTTCTACTTCTCTTATGCTCATAATCTTGTTGCATCTCTTTTATCAGATCTTTTTCCATTTCTCTTTTCTTTTTTCTACAAAGATTCTTGGCTTCCCTTCTACATTCCACATACGTTTGGTGAGTAGCTCTTGTTGCCCGTTGCATATATATCATCCTTGCTCTATTTCTTTTCTCCAGGGCTATCTTTACTTCCTCATCATACCAATCCTTCTTTGGCTGTTTCTTTCTTTCTCCTAGTACCTCCTGGGCTGCATTTGTGATGGCTTCTTTAATCACCCGCCATGATTCATCCACTGTTACTGCATTTTTATGGTTTTTCAAACCTTCTTCAACCTGTCTTTCATACTCCTTTCTCCTTGCATCATCATTAAGTTGTTCTTGGTTAAATCCTTTCCTCCTTTCTGCTTTACCTCTGACTCTTACCGCAAGCTTTTGTTTCAATTTAGCTTTCACCAAATAGTGGTCTGAATCTATATCTGCACCTCTATAAGTACGCACATCTTGTACATCAGACGCATGTCTTTTATCAATCAGTATGTGGTCAATTTGATTCCTGGTGTTCCCATCTGGTGCCTCCCAAGTTTCTTTATGAATTCTCTTGTGCTCAAATGTAGTGCTACTGATTACCATATCCTTTGCTGTAGCAAAGTCAATAAGCCGTAACCCATTGTTGTTACTTTCCAAATGTAAACTCTGTGCTCCTACTGTGGGTCTAAATTCTTCCTCTTGTCCCACTTTTGCATTGAAGTCCCCAATTACTATTTTAATATCATGTCTAGGTGCCTCATCGTACTGTTTCTCTAGTTCTTCATAAAACTTATGCTTTAGTTCATCCTCCTTTTCTTCCGTAGGTGCGTGTACGCTTATAAGTGTATAATTGAAGAAGCGGCCCCTGATACTCATGATACAGATTCTTTCATTTACTGCCTTGTAAGACATTAAGGTATGCTTCAGTTGTTTAGATATCATAAAGCCTGTTCCACAGATGTTATCGCCATTCCCACTGTTGATTAAAGTATAATCCTGTAAATCGAACATCTCAATTTCCCGCCATCTAATTTCTTGTAGAGCAGCGATTTCAACATTATACTTTCTTAGTTCCTCTTCTAGTTTTCTGCTTTTCCCTGGCTGGAGTAGGCTTCTCACATTCCAAGTCGCTAATACCAATCCATAACCATTTCCTCGCCTAGGTCGTTTGTCAATTTTATCCGTCCGGTTTGTTCTTACTCTTTGCGGCTTCTCAACAGTTTATTTTTTTAATGGGATAGAGTTGTCAACCCTATGCCCAACCCCCAACCTGGAGGACCAGGGTATCCCTTTTAGTCTGGATCATCACCTTCGACCTGTCCGGCAAGGGAGGCCCTACTAGTAGCTAAGCTACCGCGGGCATAGCTCTCAGGATCTTTTGACCACACAAGCCCCACCACCACGACAAGGTAAAGATACCATCGATGGGGGTAGATCAATATAGCTTTACCGCAACTGGCGACTCCAAGTTTCTTGAGCTGATACTCGGTGGGTTAAATGCAATATTCTCGGACTCAGCGAGGGATCCCACCCCTACTGGCTAAAGTGCAGTGTCCTGGAGCGTAAGACTGTTGGGTCGGGGATACAATTGGGAAGGAGAGCCACTACCTCTCCCAGACAGTCTCACCTGCTATGCTGAACAGGGTCCTTGTGAGGGGAGGGATGTTTTGGAAGGAATAGAGAAGGAAAAGGGAAAGAAGCGGCCGTAACCTTAAGTTAGGAACCATCCAGGCATTTACCATTTACAAATTAATAATACAAAATTTAACATTCTTTTTTTTTGCACAGCTGACTGGAACTGAACATTAACCATAAATTGTACTTAACAGCATAATGGCTAATCCACTACAACAACAACAACAACAACAACAAAAATAACAACAACAATAATAATAATAATAATAAAATAATAACGTTTTCCTTTCTTAATCTGTTTACCTTCTGATATGTTTTACGGGTGTTAATTGAAAGCGTGTTTATTACAAAACTAGCTGATCGTGATTTTTTATCACGTCTCGTGAACATACAATACAATAATCTACTGTCAACTGTTTCGTCATTATCTATATCAACTGTCAACATACAAAAGTAAAATTCTCTAATTTGTACATGGTCATAATCTTCAACATCCTCCCCACCCTGGTCGGTCGATTTCTAAGGGAACGACCAGCTGCACTGGTCTTGTGACCATTGAGCGATCCGGGAGCTGAAGAATGACTGTTCGGATTCTGTCATCTCGTCCTCGGTGCAGTTCACAAATTCGGCCTCGTTTCCACGCCAGTCTAGGCTTCAGATCCTCTTGTAAAAGTACTACATCACCTATCCGTAGTTCGGTTTATTTTTTGATCTGCTTCACTTCGTGGTAACTCCTTAATTGAAGGAGGTATTCCCTTTTCCATCTTTGCTCAAAGTGTAAGATTAGCTTTTGTCTCTGTCTGTACACCTTAGTCAAATCTTGATAGATGGAAGTATCTGCTGTACTTGGAAGAGATATCAGCCTTTCTCCTATGAGGAAGTGTGAAGGTGTCAGGATATCAGAGTTACTGTCATCTACGGTAATGGGGCGCGAGTTTAGAGTGGCCTCGATCCCCACCAAAATAGTATTTAGCCCTTCCTCGTCTACTTGAGCTCGTCCGAGTATCTTCTTGAGGCACATCTTAGTGGACCCTACCATCCTTTCCCAGAAGCCTCCCCACCATGTGGCTCTTGGTACTATAAATTTCCATGTAACATGGTGGTGTGACAAGTGAGTTTGTACTCTTGAATTTTCTAATAATTCCTGGAGTTCGGATATTTCTTTGTTGGCGGCGTGAAACGTTCGAGCATTGTCTGAATACATGGTGTTCGGAAGTCCACGTCTTCCTACGAAGCGCTGAAAGGCAAGTAGGAATTTATCAGTTGACAAGTCAGTTGTAAGCTCGAGATGAATGGCTCTTGTCGTTGCGCAGGTAAACAACACGATGTAGCATCTCTTCTCTGCAGCTCCAGCCTTCACGAACAACGGGCCTGAAAAATCTACACCACAAACGGTGAATGGCCGTTGAAACTTAACACGGTCCATTGGCAAAGGAGCTTCTATCTGTTCACATCTCTTGGCGTGTGTTATTTTGCAGGGAAGGCATGAGTAAATGACCTTCTTGATTACTTGCCTAGCTTTCAAAATCCAGAATTCACGACGCAATTCTGATAACACAACACGAACTCCAGTGTGATGAAGTCTTACGTGCGTTTCTTTTATCAATAACTTAGTGAAATGATGAGAGCCATCAAGAAGTAGGGGGTTTTGCTCATTCTCGGAAAGATCTGCAAACTGGAGCTTACCACCAAGTCGAATCAGATTGTCTTCTAGAAGTGGATGGAATCGTGCAATCTTGGATGTAGCCGGTACCGGTTTCTTTCGTGTCAGGGCAGTAAACTCTGTACAGAAACATTCCTCCTGAACTCGGCGTATCCAGTAGAGCCTTGCAGCTTCTAATTCTGTGGTTGTCAAATGGCGTGGATACTCCACTCTTCTCCGTGTCACCTCCACGAAACGTAAAATCCAACAGGTGATATGTATTACCTTCCAATACGAACTATATCGTAAAATATCTATCAGTGATTCATTGGCACTGATTACAAGGACTTGAGGGTTTGCCTCTTTGGATTCGGGTAGTGATACCTTCTGACGTGAGATTTCCTGTGGCCAAGAAGTGGGAGCCTCAGCAAGCCATTGTGGTCCATTCCACCATAATGAAGAGGAATTTAGATCTGTCGCTAACATTCCACGCGTCAGAAGGTCTGCGGGGTTGTCTTCACTGGGACAATATTGACACTGAACCGGCGACAGATAGTCTTGAATTTCTGTCACGCGGTTGCATACGAATGTCTTCCAGCGATTTGGGTCACCCCGTATCCAACCGAGGGCCACCATAGAGTCCGACCATAGTGTAGCTCGCGTGCTGTCAAATCCTGGGTTGGCGACCACGAGGCCCTCAGCTGAGTCCTGGCATTACTTCCACTTACTTGTGCCAGACTCCTCACCTTCAGCTATCCTATCCGACCTCTCTTGGTCAACTCTTGTTCTTTTCCGACCCCTACGCTATTAGGTTTGCGAGGGCTAGGGAGTCTTTCATTTTCACGCCCTTCGTGGCCCTTGTCTTTCTTTGACCGATATCTTCATTTTTCGAAGTGTCGGATCCCTTCCATTTTTCCCTCTGATTAGTGTTATATAGAGGATGGTTGCCTAGTTGTACTTCCTCTTAAAACAATAATCACCACCACCACCTGTCAAATCCTGTTGACTGGCAAAAATATTTCAAGAGGCGGGAACCTATCAAAATAGCCAGAAGTTCTAGTCGTGGGAGTGTAATCCTTTTAACTGGAGACAATCTGCTTTTACTGCAGGCCAAGTGTATTGATATATTATCGTCTGTTACCGTTCTAGTGTACAATGCGGCTCCATATGCTCTCTCAGAAGCGTCACAAAACACATGGACATGCATAGCGTTTGGCATCTGTTTACACATTCCAATCCACCTCGGGACGTTTATAAGTGGCAGCTATTTGATGCTCGAGATCCAAAGTTGCCATTTTAAGGCTATATCCTGTGGAAGAATCTCATCCCACTCTATGCCTCGACACCAAGTATCTTGGAAGATTAACTTTCCAACAATTGAGACGGGTGAGAATAACCCCAGTGGATCGTAAAATCTTGCTGTTCCTTGTAAGAGCTGACGTTTCGTGGTAGGAATGTGAGCTAGCTTTTCAGTAATTTCTCGACGATCGAAAAGGATACAGTCCAATTCTGTGTTCCACCTGATACCCAATACTCCAGTTTCTTGTTTGATATCTCGTCTCTCAGACTGCCATACGCTCTTAAGTGTTTCTGAGTTCGTTGCCCATTTATCCATTGGTAGTCGTATGTGCCTGAGCATGGAGCTTACTTCGTAATATAAGCTTATGACCCCAATGTCGTCGTCAGCACCAGCAACGAAGTCGTCCATAAATGTGCTCTGATCTAAGAGTTCTGCTGCTGTGGGGTATGTGTTACTGCACCTTGAAGCCAGTTCACGTAGAGTCGCAGATAGAAGGAAAGGACTGCACGTAAGACCAAACGGTAGCCGCGTGAACCTGTACGTGACAATTTCATCTGGTGTTTGCCAGTTACCATCTTCCCCCTTCTGGACGTGATACCAGAAAAATCTGGTTAAGTCTCTGTCTTTTTCATCTAGGTACAGTTGCAAAAAGGCTTGAGTTCCATCCCCGACTACTGCTTTTCGATATGTACGAAAGCGGATTAGCGTTGACAGAATTTCAGGAAGGAGGTTTGGTCCTGCTTCCAGAGCGTCGTTAAGAGATGGCGAGTCTCTCTCGTGTGACGAAGCGTCGAAAACAATCCTCCATTTGATTGCTCCATTCCTCTCTTTCTTGACAGCGTGGTGTGGTAGGTAGGAAACATCGCTTAGATTATCTTCTGCAGCAGTAATTTCAACATGACCCTTCTCAATATAGTCAGTCATTTGTGAACAGTACATTTCTCGAAACTCAGCATTGTCGTGAAGTTTCCTTTGAAGTGATCTAAAGCGATTCTTGGCGTTGACGCGGTTTGATGGCAAGATAACTTCCTATTTTCTGGGTAGAGACACTACTCTCCGCCCCTCTTTCATACGAAATGAATCGTGAAACTGTTAAAGAATGGTAGCGTCCTTCCTAGAAAGTGTTCTACCTTGCTGCTCTCTTGTTCCCATGGTCTCTAAATCCCAGAATTGTCGCATGCTGTCGTCTTTAAGTTCAAATTCTTGACTTGTGTGAACATGATTTATAGCGACATGATGGACTATGATTCCTGACTTGTTTCCGCTAAGAACCCAACCCAGGTTAGACGGGAGAAGTACTATGGACTCAGAAAGGCGTATTGGTTGGCCATCTCGGATCACCTTCCAGTAGTGATCACCACCTATGAGAAGTTCAATAGGGAGGTCGCTTTTATTGTCCTGGGGGTCTGCTAATTGCAACGTTCGGGCGCATGATAAAGAATAGACATCGTGTGGAACAGCAGGATGCGGGGAATACTTGTTTTCGCTCTCGAAAGCTGTTATCATTATATTAGTTTTCGACCACACGCCACTGATGTTAAACTGGACAACCCTACGTATTGTAACCGTGTGTCGATCACACTCAAATGCCGTAACAGACAGTTTCCTTTTTTCGACAACAGTAAGCTTGAGCTGATCCACGAGGCTTGTTTCGATAAAACTGGACTGACTTCCAGCATCTAAAATACACCGTGTAAGTTTGGTCAGTCCAGTCGGGCCAGTTATCCAAACGCGAGCAGTTTGAAGATACGTGAAGTTGGAGGGCGTGTTTACATCTATCTTGCCCACCACTACAGCTTCTCTCTCATCTCCTCCACAAATTGACACGTGGTGTGTCTTCTTGCATATGGAGCATGATACCTTATTCTTCTTCGCACAGTCTTTAGAGTGATGGCCTCGTCTAAGACAAAGGAAGCATCTGTTCGCTTTCTTCAGTTTTTCAGTTCTCTCCTGGTTGTTCGTTATTGTTTGACAATCTTGACCCCAATGACCTCGATTCTCACAAAAAACGCAATACGGTTCTGTGACTTGTTTGATATTCTTTCTCTTCGGCTTGTTAGGTCTGGTGTTAACATGGAGAGCCGCTGCCGTCGGAGTATAAGTAGTCGAAAATGGCCGGTCGCAACGTATCTTCTGCGTAGTCAAGGCACACTCCACCTCATCGTTCAAAAACTGCATTAGACGCGAGATACTGCTTTCTGGTATTTCCAACCTCTTGGCGTTAAGTAGCCATCGGCGACAAAGATCGTCAGGAAATGCGCGAAGAATTTTAGGGGCTAGCAGTTTTCCACAGACGTCTACATCTTCACCTAGTGCTGTCAGCGCTTGAATCCGTCGGTGGCACTCAATATACGTGGCATTGAGAATCTCAGGACTGTCGGAATGTGCAGGTTGCAGATGCTCCAAAAAATCCAGGTGGGATTGAATAATTCTGTTTTTATCCCCATAACGGGACTCCAGAATCTTCTTCACCTGTTCGTAAGTATCGGCCGTTACTGATATTCCATCCACCAGATGTTTGGGTTCACCGTCGAGTTATCCTCGAAGGAATACATGTTTGTTTATCACCGATACCGCTGAGTTCTTGTCCACCGAACCCTGAAATTGCTCCCAGAACCGTGGCCATGATTCTATGTCTCCTGAAAAGGTCTCTATTCTAATAGTAGGAAGCTTAACTTCGGAAGTAGCTATGGGTGTTGTAGTAGTAGCTGAGCAAGCATGTGCGTCTTGTGAATTCTTTGCCTTTATAAGTTTATTAGCCTTCCGCATTGCACGTTTAGCACTGTCTATGTAATTTTCACAGACTTGTATATCCTCGTCATAGTCGTCGTTCTCAATCAGATCGTGTATAGCATCATCTAGAACGATTAAGCTCTCAAAAAGGCGTTCCAAGCAGTGTTCTACATCGTCCAGCGCCGCAGTATCGCTGAAATCATTTATCTGCTTAGTAAAACGTGTAACGTTGGAACGCTGAGTAGTGCGTTTCCTTTTTAGCTTGTCAAGCGAGGACTGAGACATTCTTTCTTGTTAGTCGGTTAGTGTAATAATGTTCTGTGAATTTTCTCGTGACGTGTCTGACAATGTTTTTTCTTTTGTAGTTACAGAAATGCTCAGGAGATAGCGCTAGTTGTCACCCTGTCGTTGTTAGAGTCTCCTAGAGATTATGACCTCTTTGCAGGTTATATGACAACAACATGGCGGCTAAAATATATTGCAATCAAATATAGTATTTTGAGATGATTGAAAATCAAGGAGCACTCAACCGTGTCTAAAAGCAAGTTTTTAGTGCTCTAACAACATTCAAAATAGTATTAATGCCGTGTAAGTACTTATCTGTTCCCTTGTCGTGGTGAAACGTAGGTTGACGAAGGGGCCGATAGTCACAAGTTTTTCAATCAACACCCTATTACGTATTACACAAGATTAAATATTGTTGTATGTTATTTTCTCCTGTATTCCGTGTTCCCGGGTTTCGGCACCATGATATGTTTTACGGGTGTTAATTGAAAGCGTGTTTATTACAAAACTAGCTGATCGTGATTTTTTATTACGTCTCGTGAACATACAATACAATAATCTACTGTCAACTGTTTCGTCATTATCTATATCAACTGTCAACATACAAAAGTAAAATTCTCTAATTTGTACATGGTCATAATCTTCAACACCTTCCAGCGTTGGTCTTCCCCTCGGATTCAGTTAGGGGTCCTACTTATATCGCCTCATGGGCAGTGTCCTGAAGGGTGAAACTTTGGGTGGGGATCCAACTGGAGAGTAGGACCAATACCTCGCCCAGGCGGCCTCACCTGCTCTGCTTAACAGGGGCCCTGTGAGGGGATGGGACCTTCTGGAAGGGATAGACGAGGAAACGGTAAGGAAGCGGCCGTGGCCTTAAGTTATTTACCATCTGGGCTTTTGCCTGGAGGAGAAGTGGGAAACCGTGGAAAACCACTTCGAGGGTGACTGATGAGGGAATCGAACCCATTCCACTCAGTTGACTTACCGAGGCTGAGTGGACCCCGTTCGAGCCCTCATAACACTTTTTAAATTTCGTGGCAGAGCCGGGAATCCAACCCGAGCTCCGGGGGTGGCAGCTAATCACATTAAAAACTACACCACAGGGGCGGACAATAATAATAATAAAAATAATAATAATAATAATAATAATAATAATAATAATAATAATAATATTAATAATATGTGTTTTCCCATTTTCACACTGGCCAAATGCTGCGGCTGTGCATAAAAAAGACTACGGCCGCTACCTTCACATTCCTACCCCTTACCCATCTTTCCGTCGCCGAAAACCTTCCATCCATTTTTGCGACGTTAAACCATTAACAAAACTTCATATTTTGATGTAGCCTACTGAAATATTGCACGAATACCAAAAGTGCAACTGGAAGCTAAGGATATCACAATTAAATTAAATACATCAAAAAAGCTATGGCGAAAAAAAAATGGAAAAGGTTCAGGTCCGATTGTATCGGTCAGGCTGCCACTCAGCTCCCACTCCCCGGCGCTATCCCACTACTGCTCGCCACGGAGACTTTTGGCTGCTGGGTTTCCCCCCTGGCACGGTACGCCTCTCCTTAGCCAACCTGGTCACCTGGAGCTCCCCCAAGGTACCCATATTGATGGCGAGCTTAGTGCGGACGCCAAGTCCACATGGGTCACTGAGCACCAGGACTCCCGACCTCAAACCATCCTCTAAACCCGGCCTCCAAGTAGCTGGATTACAGGAGCACGCCACGACTCCCAGCCACGGACTCAGTTACAACTGCGGCCTTATATACTTACGCACGGTTCAAACTCAGGATAAGTGAAAATATTTTTATTATGAATGACAGATGTATAAACCCAAATCAACGCAATATCCACGTTTTTATTAATATTTATCATCTGTCTAAAATTAAAGATCAATTTGTGAACATATTTTAATAAATACCTACCTAATCTACACAAAAGGTAAGAATGGCATCGCAGAGCCCTCTCTGAGCTAACTAAGTGACTTAATAAAACTTGTCTTGCAACGGTGAAACTCATCGGCCTCGATTTCTACGCTTCAACATTTATCATTGCAAGATGTTAAAATATTTATGGTTCAGCTGAACATTTGGAAGTTCGTCCTTAAACAAAACAATTGTTGAAATTAATAAACAACAGTTTTACGTGTTAATTATTAATGATTCACTGGAAACTCGCGGCTATCACTTTGTCCTCTTTGCTGGGTTCTTGTCATATTTGTCACAAGAAATGTTAGTTGGTCCGAGCTCTGATCAGCTCTTGAACTCTTCGTACGTCTCAGAACTCCCCTTACTCCTTAATTTTTTTGTCGGCCGGGTGTTTTAGCATCTCTACTCCAGCTACTTCGCTGACTTCAAAAAAGCATATTGGCTGACGCCTTGTTGGAAGTTAGCCACCCCTATACCTACTCTTTTCTCCTCACCATGACGACCACTACCACTCCTACCACCACAACAACAACCACCACGACCTGCGCACTTAGCATTCCCTACCTTCCTGTCACTACGGTTACGTACTCCCATTCTTCCCCTATTCTGACCACGACCCTTCCTCTGCCGCCATAACCTGATCCGCCCAGTTACCTGTACATCCCTCCCCGCTACTTCAACCGTTCGACCATCGCTGAAGAAACCTCTGCTACGACACCAGTCATACAGCCTTCACCTCCAGCAGACACCGTGTGCCATTCAACATCACCACCGCCAGATCGCACCACTATGCATAGTTGTGTCTTACGCGGCGTGGATCCTGACATCTCAGATCGAGAGGTTATCCAAGAACTTAATCTCGAAGGCATTCCTGTCCGTCGTGCCTTCCGAATTTGGAACAACTCCGGACCAACCTATCTCGTCCGTCTCCACCTGTCTACGGAAGAAGCAGTCCAACGTCTTCTTACCAGCGGGGCCCGTATCTACGGTCGTCAACATCAAGTGGAACCTTCACGCTCCCCTCCTCGAACTTCCAACAGCCCACGTCTTCGACCCCGGCCAGCCCCCTCATATCGAACTCCCTCGCACGTTCGTCCACCAACACAATTCTCCTTCTCACCACCCTTAACAGCCGACCTTCTCAGACTTCTCACCACCTCCTTGTACAACATCTCCGCAACCTTACACCTACTAACCTTTCATAGCAGCCCTAGTACTCTTCTCTGCATCTTCACCCGTTACACACATCCCTGGTATTTAAATAACATCCATGCACACCTCCTCAAGCATTAATTCCACTTACCCTCCTCCTTACAATATTGGTCCTTCCCCAACTCTTTCAACATTTCCGGCCCGGGAGACAGCGACACTGTCTAGGGGCCCGCCTCGCCCGAAGGGCGGGGAATGAAACACGTTGCAGCAGTAGTTGGTCCTCCTCTGTGGTGTAGTGGTTAGTGTGATTAGCTGCCACCCCCGGAGGCTCGGGTTGGATTCCCGGCTTTGCCATGAAATTTGAAAAGTGGTACGAGGGCTGGAACGGGGTCCACTCAGTTTCGGGAGGTCAGCTGATTAGAGGTGGGTTTTCCCACCTCAGCCATCCTGGGATTGGTTTTCCAGGCAAATACCGGGATGGTACCTAACTTAAGGCCACGGCCGCTTCCTTCCCTCTTCCTTGTCTATACCTTCCAATCTTCCCATTCCCCCCCCCCTCCCCCGACTAGGGAGTCTTTCATTTTCAAGCCCTTCGGGGCCCTTGCCTTCCTTTGGCCGATACATTCATTTGTCGAAGTGTCCGACCGCTTCCATTTTTTCACCCTGATTAGCGTTATATAGAGGATGGTTGCTTAGTTGTACTTCCTCTTAAAACAATATTCGCCACCAACACCACCCCCTCCCCCGCGAGGCCGCTGTTCAGTATAACAGGTGAGGCCGCCTGGGCGAGGTACTGGTCATCCTCCCAAGTTCCATCACCCGACCCAGAGTCAGAAGCTCCAGGACACTGCCCATGAGGTGGCAGACATGGGATCCCTCGCTGAGTCCGAGGGAAAAACGGACCCTGGAGGGTAAACAAATTGAGAAGAGAAGAAGACATGTTAGTTGTAATATTTCCTGTTTTCAGGCTAGTGACAATGTAGTGAATGTCGTGTTTTCCATTACCTATTGAAATATTCCCTCATTTAAGAAAACTAATCACTATGGATTAACGTGTGAACATTTTGATCATGCATAGGCATTTGCTAGTTCACGGACCACAACTGGTACATGGCCTTCACACGGACTACAAGAGGTGCACTGCGGGAGGTCAGTGTTCATTCATCCGCCACTCTTTCGTATCGTGAACTGGAAACTCAGATTTTAGTCAATTAACTGCAAATGTGTCTGTGATTTAGTGGTTAATGTGATTAACTACCACCCCCGGACGCCCGAGTTCGATTCCTCCATCTGCCACGAAATTTGAAAAGTGGTCCGAGGGCTGGAACGATGTCCACTCGGCCTCGGGATATCAACTGAGTAGATCAAGATAGCTTTACCGCAACTGGCGACTCCAAGTTTCTTGAGCTGATACTCGGTGGGTTAAATGCAATATTCTCGGACTCAGCGAGGGATCCCACCCCTACTGGCTAAAGTGCAGTGTCCTGAAGCGTAAGACTGTTGGGTCGGGGATACAATTGGGAAGGAGAGCCAATACTTATCCCAGACAGTCTCACCTTCTATGCTGAACAGGGGCCTTGTGAGGGGAGGGACGTTTGGGAAGGAATAGAGAAGGAAAAGGGAAAGAAGCGGCCGTAACATTAAGTTAGGAGCCATCCAGGCATTTACCTGAAAGAGAAGTGGGAAACTACGAAAAACCACTTCAAGGATATCTGAAGTGGAAGAAAGAAAGAAAGAAAGAAAGAAAGAAAGAAAGAACGAACTGCGAATGTAAAACAGGGGCATTAAAATATTATTTAATTTATTGTTTGTTTACTATAGTCACTGCCACCCTGATCTTACACAAGGCCGTCAGGTAGGTAGGAAGACGTCACATATCTGGTCCGTGCTATTGCCCGTTATTTTTTGCCGAGCTGCAGAATGTTGACAAAGAGGGTTGACAGTAAAGGAATGACATTCCTTCTTCTTATGATTCCTCTTATTCTTCTTAATCTATTGACTCTCCAGGGTTTTCATTTCCGTCTGACTCAGCGAGGGATCTCATCTCCAACGCCTCTAAGGCAGTGTCCTTGAGCTTGAAGCTGTGGGTCTGGGATACAACTGGGGAGAATGACCAGTACCTCGCTCAGGCACTCTCACCTGCTATGGTCAACTGGGCCCCTGTAGAGGGATGGGAGGATTGAATGGGATAGACAAGGAAGGGGGTGGAAGCGACCGTGGCCTTGAGTTAGGTACCATCCAGGCATATCCCTGGAGGAGAAGTGGGAAACCAGGAAAGCCACTTGGAGGATGGCTGAGGTGGGTATCGAACGCCCCTCTATTGAGTTGACCTCCCGAGGCTGAGTGGACCCTGTTTTAGACCTCGAACCACTTTTCAAATTTCGTGGCGAACCCGAGCCTCTGAGGCTGGCAGCTATTCACGCTAACCACTACAGCACAGAGGCGGACGAGGAATTGCGTTGACGGCATAAAATGTTTACACATTATTATATGAAATTTAACATTTTTTTTTTTTTTTTGCACAGCTGACTGGAACTGAACATTAACCAGAAATTGTACTTAACAGCTTAATGGCTAATCCACAACAACAACAACAACAACAACAAAAATAACAATAATAATAATAATAATAATAATAATAATAATAATAATAATAATAATAATAATAATAACCTTTTCCTTTCTTAATCTGTTTAAATTCCAGCGTTGGTCTTTCCCTCGGATTCAGTTAGGGGTCCTACTTATACCGCCTCATGGGCAGTATCCTGAAGGGTCAAACATTGGGTGGGGATACAACTGGAGGGTAGGACCAATACCTCGGCCAGGCGGCCTCACCTGCTCTGCTTAACAGGGGCCCTGTGAGGGGATGGGACCTTCTGGAAGGGATAGACGAGGAAACGCTAAGGAAGCGGCCGTGGCCTTATTTACTATCTCGTCATTTGCCTGGAGGAGAAGTGGGAAACCGTGGAAAACCACTTCGAGGGTGACTGATGAGGGAATCGAACCCATTCCACTCAGTTGACTTACCGAGGCTGAGTGGATCCCGTTCGAGCCCTCATACCACATTTTAAATTTCGTGGCAGAGCCGGGTATCCAACCCGAGCTCCGGGGGTGGCAGCTAATCATACTAAACACTACACCACAGGGGTGGATAATAATAATAATAATAATAATAATAATAATAATAATAATAATAATAATAATAATAATAATAATAATAATATGGTTTTCCGTTTATTCCCATTTTCACACTGGGCAAATGCTGCGGCTGTGCCTAAATTAAGATTATGGCCGCTACCTTCCCATTCCTACCCCTTACCAATCTTTCCGTCGCCGAAAACCTTCCATCTATTTTTGGGACGTTAAACCATTAACAAAACTTCATATTTTGATGTAGCCTACTGAAATATTGCACGAATACCAAAAGTGCAACTGGAAGTTAAGGACATCACAATTAAATTAAATACATCAAAAAAGCTATGGCGAATAAAAAATGGAAAAGGTTCAGGTCTGATTGTATCGGTCAGGCTGCCACTCAGCTCCCACTCCCCGGCGCTATCCCACTACTGCTCGCCACGGAGACTTTTGGCTGCTGGGTTTCCCCTCCTGGCCCGGTACGCCTCTCCTTAGCCAACCTGATCACCTCGAGCTCCCCCAAGGTACCCATATTGATGGCGAGCTTAGTGCGGACGCCAAGTCGACATGGGTCACTGAGCACCAGGACTCCCGACCTCAAACCATCCTCTAAACCCGGCCTCCAAGTAGCTGGATTACAGCAGCACGCCACGACTCCCAGCCACGGACTCAGTTACAACTGCGGCCTTATATACTTACGCACGGTTCAAACTCAGGATAAGTGAAAATATTTTTATTATGAAAGACAGATGTATAAACCCAAATCAATGCAATATCCACGTTTTTATTAATATTTATCATCTGTCTAAAATTAAAGATCAATTTGTGAACATATTTTAATAAATACTTACCTAATCTACACAAAAGGTAAGAATGGCATCGCAGAGCCCTCTCTGAGCTAACTAAGTGACTTAATAAAACTTGTCTTGCCACGGTGAAACTCATCGGCCTCGATTTCTACGCTTCAACATTTATCATTGCAAGATGTTAAAATATTTATGGTTCAGCTGAACATTTGGAAGTTCGTCCTTAAACAAAACAATTGTTGAAATTAATAAACAACAGTTTTACGTGTTAATTATTAATGAATCACTGCAAACCCGGGGCTATCACTTTGTCCTCTTTGCTGGGTTCTTGTCATATTTGTCACAAGAAATGTTAGTTGGTCCTCCTCTGTGGTGTAGTGGTCAGTGTGATTAGCTGCCACCCCCGGAGGCCGGGTTTGGATTCCCGGCTTTGCCATGTAATTTGAAAAGTGGTACGAGGGCTGGAACAGGGTCCACTCAGCTTCGGGAGTTCAGCTGATTAGAGGTGGGTTTTCCCACCTCAGCCATCCTGGGATTGGTTTTCCAGGCAAATACCGGGATGGTACCTAACCTAAGGCCACGGCCGCTTCCTTCCCTCTTCCTTGTCTATACCTTCCAATCTTCCCATCCCCTCACCCCTCCCCCACGAGGCCGCTGTTGAGTATAACAGGTTAGGCCGCCTGGGCGAGGTACTGGCCATCCTCCCAAGTACCATCCCCCGACCCAGAGTCTGAAGTTCCAGGACACTGCCCATGAGGTGGCAGAGAAGTGATCTCTCGCTGAGTCCGAGGGAAAACCGACCCTGGGGGGTAAATAAATTGAGAATAAGAAGAAGACATGTTACTTGTAGTATTTCCTGTTTTCAGGCTAGTGACAATGTAGTGAATGTCATGTTTTCCATTACCTATTGAAATACTCCCTCATTTAATAAAACTAATCACTATGGAATAACGTGTGAACATTTTGATCATGCATAGGCATTTGCTAGTTCACGGACCACATCTGAAACATGGCCTTCACACTGACTACAAGAGGTACATAGCGGCAGGTCAGTCTTCATTCATCCGCCACTCTTTCGTATCGTGAACCGGAAACTCAGATTTTAGTCAAACAACTGCAAATGTGTCTGTGATTTAGTGGTTAATGCGATTAACTACCGACCCCGGACGCCCGAGTTCGGTTCCTCCATCTGCCAAGAAATTTGAAAAGTGGTCCGAGTGCTGGAACGGGGTCCACTCAGCCTCGGGATATCAACTGAGTAGATCAATATAGCTTTACCGCAACTGGCGACTCCAAGTCTCTTGTGCTGATACTCGGTGGGTTAAATGCAATATTCTCGGACTCAGCGAGGGATCCCACCCCTACTGTCTAAAGTGCAGTGTCCTGGAGCGTAAGATTGTTGGGTCGGAGATACAATTGGGAAGGAGAGCCACTACCTCTCCCTGACAGTCTCACCTGCTATGCTGAACAGGGGCCTTGTGAGGGGAGGGACGTTTTGGAAAGAATAGAGAAGGAAAAGGGAAAGAAGCGGCCGTAACATTAAGTTAGGAATCATCCAGGCATTTACCTGAAAGAGAAGTGGAAAACTACGAAAAACCACTTCAAGGATATCTGAAGTGGAACAAACGGATAAAGAAAGAAAGAAAGAAAGAAAGAAAGAAAGAAAGAAAGAAAGAAAGGAAGAACTGCGAATGTAAAACAGGGGCATTAAAATATTGTTTAAATTATTGTTTGTTTACTGTAGTCACTGCCACCATGATCTTACACAAGGCCGTCAGGTAGGTTGGAAGACGTCACATATCTGGTCCGTGCTACTGCCCGTTATTTTTTGCCGAGCTGCAGAATGTAGACAAAGAGGGTTGACAGTACAGGAATGACATTCCTTCTTCTTATTCTTCCTCCTATTCTCCTTAATCTATTGACCCTCCTGATTTGGTTTCTCCCTCTGACTCAGCGAGGGATCTCACTTTCAACGCCTCTAAGGCAGGGTCCTTGAGCTTGAAACTGTGGGTCGGGATACAACTGGGGAGAATGACCAGTACCTCGCTCAGGCGGTCTCACCTGCTATGCTGAACTGGGGCCCTGTAGAGGGATGGGAGGATTGAATGTATTAGACAAGGAAGAGGGAAGGAAGCGACCGTCGCCTTGTGTTAGGTACCATCCAGCCATATGCCTGGAGGAGAAGTGGGAAACCAGGAAAGCCACTTGGAGGATGGCTGAGGTGGGTATCGAACGCCCCTCTATACAGTTGACCTCCCGACGCTGAGTGGACCCTGTTTTAGCCCTCGAACCACTTTTCAAATTTCGTGGCGAACCCGAGCCTCTAGGGCTGGCAGCTAATCACGCTAACCACTACACCACAGAAGCGGACAAGGAATTGCGTTGACGGCATAAAATGTTTTCAAACTAATAATACGAAATTTAACATTCTATTTTAATTTTTTTTTTTTTTTTTTTGCGCAGCTGACTGGAACTGAATATTAACCAGAATTTGTACTTAACAGCTTAATGGCTAAACCACAACAACAACAACAACAACAACAACAACAACAACAACAACAACAACAACAACAACAAAAACAACAACAACAACAACAACAATCATAATAATAATAATAATAATAATAATAATAATAATAATAATAATAATAATAATAATAATAATAATAATAATAATAATAATAATAATAATAAGCTTTTCCTTTCTTAATCTCTCTACTTTCCAGCGTTGGTCTTTCCCTCGGATTCAGCTAGGGGTCTTACTTATACCGCCTCGTGGGCAGTGTCCTGAAGGGTGAAACTTTGGGTGGGGATACAACTGGAGAGGAGGACCAATACCTCGCCCAAGCGAGTCACCTGCTCTGCTTAACAGGGGCCCTGTGAGGGGATGGGACCTTCTGGAAGGGATAGACGAGGAAACGGTAAGGAAGCGGCCGTGGCCTTATTTACTATCTCGTCATTTGCATGGAGGAGAAGTGGAAAACCGTTGAAAACCACTTCGAGGGTGACTGATAGGGGAATCGAACCCATTCCACTCATTTGACTTACCGAGGCTGAGTGGATCCCGTTCGAGCCCTCATACCACATTTTAAATTTCGTGGCAGAGCCGGGTATCCAACCCGAGCTCCGGGGGTGGCAGCTAATCATACTAAACACTACACCACAGGGGCGGACAATAATAATAATAATAATAATAATAATAATAATAATAATAATAATAATAATAATAATAATAATAATAATAATAATATTAACACCGGGCGAGTTGGCCGTGCGCGTAGAGGCGCGCGGCTGTGAGCTTGCATCCGGGAGATAGTAGGTTCGAATCCCACTATCGGCAGCCCTGAAAATGGTTTTCCGTGGTTTCCCATTTTCACACCAGGCAAATGCTGGGGCTGTACCTTAATTAAGGTCACGGCCGCTTCCTTCCAACTCCTAGGCCTTTCCTATCCCATCGTCGCCATAAGACCTATCTGTGTCGGTGCGACGTAAAGCCCATAGCGTTAATAATATTAATAATATGGTTTTCCGTGTTTTTCCATTTTCACACTGGGCAAATGCTGCGGCTGTGCCTAAATTAAGATTATGGCCACTACCTTCCCATTCCTACCCCTTACCCCTCTATCCGTCGCCGAAAACCTTCCATCCATTTTTGCGACGTTAAACCATTAACAAAACTTAATATTTTGATGTAGCCTACTGAAATATTGCACGAATACCAAAAGTGCAACTGGAAGTTAAGGACATCACAATTAAATTAAATACATTAAAAAAGCTATGGCGAATAAAAAATGGATAAGGTTCAGGTCCGATTGTATCGGTCAGGCTGCCACTCAGCTCCCACTCCCCGACGCTATCCCACTACTGCTCGCCATGGAGACTTTTGGCTGCTGGGTTTCCCCCCTGGCCCAGTACGCCACTCCTTAGCCAACCTGGTCACCTCGAGCTCCCCCAAGGTACCCATATTGATGGCGAGCTTAGTGCGGACGCCAAGTCCACATGGGTCACTGAGCACCAGGACTCCCGACCTCAAACCATCCTCTAAACCCGGCCTCCAAGTAGCTGGATTACAGGAGCACGCCACGACTCCCAGCCACGGACTCAGTTACAACTGCGGCCTTATATACTTACGCACGGTTCAAAAACAGGATAAGTGAAAATATTTTTATTATGAATGACAGATGTATAAACCCAAATCAATGCAATATCCACGTTTTTATTAATATTTATCATCTGTCTAAAATTAAAGATCAATTTGTGAACATATTTTAATAAATACTTACCTAATCTACACAAAAGGTAAGAATGGCATCGCAGAGCCCTCTCTGAGCTAACTAAGTGACTTAATAAAACTTGTCTTGCCAGGGTGAAACTCATCGGCCACGATTTCTACGCTTCAACATTTATCATTGCAAGATGTTAAAATATTTATGGTTCAGCTGAACTTTTGGAAGTTCGTCCTTAAACAAAACAATTGTTGAAATTAATAAACAACAGTTTTACGTGTTAATTATTAATGAATCACTGCAAACCCGGGGCTATCACTTTGTCCTCTTTGCTGGGTTCTTGTCATATTTGTCACAAGAAATGTTAGTTGGTCCTCCTCTGTGGTGTAGTGGTCAGTGTGATTAGCTGCCACCCCCGGAGGCCCGGGTTGGATTCCCAGCTTTACCATATAATTTGAAAAGTGGTAGGAGGGCTGGAACGGGGTCCACTCAGCTTCGGGGGTTCAGCTGATTAGAGGTGGGTTTTCCCACCTCAGCCATCCTGGGATTGGTTTGCCAGGCAAATACCGGGATGGTACCTAACTTAAGGCCACGGCCGCTTCCTTCCCTCTTCCTTGTCTATACCTTCCAGTCTTCCCATCCCCGCCCCCCCCCCGCGAGGCCGCTGTTCAGTATAAAAGGTGAGGCCGCCTGGGCGAGGTACTGGCCATCCTCCCAAGTTCCATCCAACGACCCAGAGTCTGAAACTCCAGGACAGTGCCCATGAGGTGGCAGAGATGTGATCCCTCGCTGAGTCCGAGGGAAAAACCGACCCTGGGGGGTAAACAAATTGAGAATAAGAAGAAGACATGTTACTTGAGTATTTCCTGTTTTCAGGCTAGTGACAATGTAGTGAATGTCATGTTTTCCATTACCTATTGAAATATTCCCTCATTTAATAAAACTAATCACTATGGAATAACGTGTGAACATTTTGATCATGCATAGGCATATGCTAGTTCACTGACCACAACTGATACATGGCCTTCACACTGACTACAAGAGGTACACTGCGGGAGGTCGGTGTTCATTCATCCGCCACTCTTTCGTATCGTGAACCGGAAACTCAGATTTTAGTCAAACAACTGCAAATGTGTCTGTGATTTAGTGGTTAATGTGATTAACCACCACCCCCGGACGCCCGAGTTCGATTCCTCCATCTGCCACGAAATTTGAAAAGTGGTCCGAGTGCTGGAATGGGGTCCACTCAGCCTCGGGATATCAACTGAGTAGATCAATATAGCTTTACCGCAACTGGCGACTCCAAGTTTCTTGAGCTGATACTCGGTGGGTTAAATGCAATATTCTCGGACTCAGCGAGGGATCCCACCCCTACTGTCTAAAGTGCACTGTCCTGGAGCGTAAGATTGTTGGGTCGGTGATACAATTGGGAAGGAGAGCCACTATCTCTCCCTGACAGTCTCACCTGCTATGCTGAACAGGGGCCTTGTGAGGGGAGGGACGTTTTGGAAAGAATAGAGAAGGAAAAGGGAAAGAAGCGGCCGTAACATTAAGTTAGGAATCATCCAGGCATTTACCTGAAAGAGAAGTGGAAAACTGCGAAAAACCACTTCAAGGATATCTGAAGTGGAACAAACGGATAAAGAAAGAAAGAAAGAAAGAAAGAAAGAAAGAAAGAAAGAAAGAAAGAAAGAACTGCGAATGTAAAACAGGGGCATTAAAATATTGTTTAAATTATTGTTTGTTTACTGTAGTCACTGCCACCCTGATCTTACACAAGGCCGTCAGGTAGGTTGGAAGACGTCAGATATCTGGTCCGTGCTACTGCCCGTTATTTTTTGCCGAGCTGCAGAATGTAGACAAAGAGGGTTGACAGTACAGGAATGACATTCCTTCTCCTTATTCTTCCTCCTATTCTCCTTAATCTATTGACCCTCCTGATTTGGTTTCTCCCTCTGACTCAGCGAGGGATCTCACTTTCAACGCCTCTAAGGCAGGGTCTTTGAGCTTGAAACTGTGGGTCGGGATACAACTGGGGAGAATGACCAGTACCTCGCTCAGGCGGTCTCACCTGCTATGCTGAACTGGGGCCCTGTAGAGGGATGGGAGGATTGAATGTTTTAGACAAGGAAGAGGGAAGGAAGCGACCGTCGCCTTGTGTTAGGTACCATCCAGCCATATGCCTGGAGGAGAAGTGGGAAACCAGGAAAGCCACTTGGAGGATGGCTGAGGTGGGTATCGAACGCCCCTCTATACAGTTGACCTCCCGAGGCTGAGTGGACCCTGTTTTAGCCCTCGAACCACTTTTCAAATTTCGTGGCGAAACCGAGCCGCTAGGGCTGGCAGCTAATCACGCTAACCACTACACCACAGAAGCGGACAAGGAATTGCGTTGACGGCATAAAATGTTTTCAAACTAATAATACGAAATTTAACATTCTATATATTTTTTTTTTTTTTTTTTTTTGCGCAGCTGACTGGAACTGAATATTAACCAGAATTTGTACTTAACAGCTTAATGGCTAAACCACAACAACAACAACAACAACAACAACAACAACAACAACAACAACAACAACAATAATAATAATAATAATAATAATAATAATAATAAGCTTTTCCTTTCTTAATCTCTTTACTTTCCAGCGTTGGTCTTTCCCTCGGATTCAACTAGGGGTCCTACTTATACCGCCTCATGGGCAGTGTCCTGAAGGGTGAAACTTTGGGTGGGGATACAACTGGAGAGGAGGACCAATACCTCGCCCAAGCGAGTCACCTGCTCTGCTTAACAGGGGCCCTGTGAGGGGATGGGACCTTCTGGAAGGGATAGACAAGGAAACGGTCAGGAAGCGGCCGTGGCCTTATTTACTATCTCGTCATTTGCCTGGAGGAGAAGTGGGAAACCGTTGAAAACCACTTCGAGGGTGACTGATGAGGGAATCGAACCCATTCCACTCAGTTGACTTACCGAGGCTGAGTGGATCCCGTTCGAGCCCTCATACCACATTTTAAATTTCGTGGCAGAGCCGGGTATCCAACCCGAGCTCCGGGGGTGGTAGCTAATCATACTAAACACTACACCGCAGGGGCGGACAATAATAATAATAATAATAATAATAATAATAATAATAATAATAATAATAATAATAATAATAATATTAATAATATGGTTTTCCGTGTTTTTCCATTTTCACACTGGGCAAATGCTGCGGCTGTGCCTAAATTAAGATTATGGCCACTACCTTCCCATTCCTACCCCTTACCCCTCTTTCCGTCGCCGAAAACCTTCCATCCATTTTTGCGACGTTAAACCATTAACAAAACTTCATATTTTGATGTAGCCTACTGAAATATTGCACGAATACCAAAAGTGCAACTGGAAGTTAAGGACATCACAATTAAATTAAATACATTAAAAAAGCTATGTCGTCGCCATAAGACCTATCTGTGTCGGTGCGACGTAAAGCCCCTAGCAAAAAAAAAAAAAAAAGCTATGGCGAATAAAAAATGCATAAGGTTCAGGTCCGATTGTATCGGTCAGGCTGCCACTCAGCTCCCACTCCCCGACGCTATCCCACTACTGCTCGCCATGGAGACTTTTGGCTGCTGGGTTTCCCCCCTGGCCCGGTACGCCTCTCCTTAGCCAAACTGGTCACCTCGAGCTCCCCCAAGGTACCCATATTGATGGCGAGCTTAGTGCGGACGCCAAGTCCACATGGGTCACTGAGCACCAGGACTCCCGACCTCAAACCATCCTCTAAACCCGGCCTCCAAGTAGCTGGATTACAGGAGCACGCCACGACTCCCAGCCACGGACTCAGTTACAACTGCGGCCTTATATACTTACGCACGGTTCAAAAACAGGATAAGTGAAAATATTTCTATTATGAATGACAGATGTATAAACCCAAATCAATGCAATATCCACGTTTTTATTAATATTTATCATCTGTCTAAAATTAAAGATCAATTTGTGAACATATTTTAATAAATACTTACCTAATCTACACAAAAGGTAAGAATGGCATCGCAGAGCCCTCTCTGAGCTAACTAAGTGACTTAATAAAACTTGTCTTGCCACGGTGAAACTCATCGGCCTCGATTTCTACGCTTCAACATTTATCATTGCAAGATGTTAAAATATTTATGGTTCACCTGAACTTTTGGAAGTTCGTCCTTAAACAAAACAATTGTTGAAATTAATAAACAACAGTTTTACGTGTTAATTATTAATGAATCACTGCAAACCCGGGGCTATCACTTTGTCCTCTTTGCTGGGTTCTTGTCATATTTGTCACAAGAAATGTTAGTTGGTCCTCCTCTGTGGTGTAGTGGTCAGTGTGATTAGCTGCCACCCCCGGAGGCCCGGGTTGGATTCCCAGCTTTGCCATATAATTTGAAAAGTGGTACGAGGGCTGGAACGGTGTCCACTCAGCTTCGGGGGTTCAGCTGATTAGAGGTGAGTTTTTCCACCTTAGATATCCTGGGATTGGTTTGCCAGGCAAATACCGGGATGGTACCTAACTTAAGGCCACGGCCGCTTCCTTCCCTCTTCCTTGTCTATACCTTCCAATCTTCCCATCCCCCCACCCCCCCGCGAGGCCGCTGTTCAGTATAACAGGTGAGGCCGCCTGGGCGAGGTACTGGCCATCCTCCCAAGTTCCATCCAACGACCCAGAGTCTGAAGCTCCAGGACACTGCCCATGAGGTGGCAGAGATGTGATCCCTCGCTGAGTCCGAGGGAAAAACCGACCCTGGGGGGTAAACAAATTGAGAATAAGAAGAAGACATGTTACTTGTAGTATTTCCTGTTTTCAGGCTAGTGACAATGTAGTGAATGTCATGTTTTCCATTACCTATTGAAATATTCCCTCATTTAATAAAACTAATCACTATGGAATAACGTGTGAACATTTTGATCATGCATAGGCATATGCTAGTTCACTGACCACAACTGATACATGGCCTTCACACTGACTACAAGAGGTACACTGCGGGAGGTCGGTGTTCATTCATCCGCCACTCTTTCGTATCGTGAACCGGAAACTCAGATTTTAGTCAAACAACTGCAAATGTGTCTGTGATTTAGTGGTTAATGTGATTAACCACCACCCCCGGACGCCCGAGTTCGATTCCTCCATCTGCCACGAAATTTGAAAAGTGGTCCGAGTGCTGGAATGGGGTCCACTCAGCCTCGGGATATCAACTGAGTAGATCAATATAGCTTTACCGCAACTGGCGACTCCAAGTTTCTTGAGCTGATACTCGGTGGGTTAAATGCAATATTCTCGGACTCAGCGAGGGATCCCACCCCTACTGTCTAAAGTGCAGTGTCCTGGAGCGTAAGATTGTTGGGTCGGGGATACAATTGGGAAGGAGAGCCACTATCTCTCCCTGACAGTCTCACCTGCTATGCTGAACAGGGGCCTTGTGAGGGGAGGGACGTTTTGGAAAGAATAGAGAAGGAAAAGGGAAAGAAGCGGCCGTAACATTAAGTTAGGAATCATCCAGGCATTTACCTGAAAGAGAAGTGGAAAACTGCGAAAAACCACTTCAAGGATATCTGAAGTGGAACAAACGGATAAAGAAAGAAAGAAAGAAAGAAAGAAAGAAAGAAAGAAAGAAAGGAAGAAAGAACTGCGAATGTAAAACAGGGGCATTAAAATATTGTTTAAATTATTGTTTGTTTACTGTAGTCACTGCCACCTTGATCTTACACAAGGCCGTCAGGTAGGTTGGAAGACGTCACATATCTGGTCCGTGCTACTGCCCGTTATTTTTTGCCGAGCTGCAGAATGTTGACAAAGAGGGTTGACAGTACAGGAATGACATTCCTTCTTCTTATTCTTCCTCCTATTCTTCTTAATCTATTGACCCTCCTGATTTGGTTTTTCCCTCTGACTCAGCGAGGGATCTCACTTTCAACGCCTCTAAGGCAGGGTCTTTGAGCTTGAAACTGTGGGTCGGGATACAACTGGGGAGAATGACCAGTACCTCGCTCAGGCGGTCTCACCTGCTATGCTGAACTGGGGCCCTGTAGAGGGATGGGAGGATTGAATGTTTTAGACAAGGAAGAGGGAAGGAAGCGACCGTCGCCTTGTGTTAGGTACCATCCAGCCATATGCCTGGAGGAGAAGTGAGAAACCAGGAAAGCCACTTGGAGGATGGCTGAGGTGGGTATCGAACGCCCCTCTATACAGTTGACCTCCCGACGCTGAGTGGACCCTGTTTTAGCCCTCGAACCACTTTTCAAATTTCGTGGCGAACCCGAGCCTCTAGGGCTGGCAGCTAATCACGCTAACCACTACACCACAGAAGCGGACAAGGAATTGCGTTGACGGCATAAAATGTTTTCAAACTTATAATACGAAATTTAACATTCTATATATATATATATATATTTTTTTTTTTTTTTTTTGCGCAGCTGAATGGAACTGAATATTAACCAGAATTTGTACTCAACAGCTTAATGGCTAAACCACAACAACAACAACAACAACAACAACAACAACAACAACAACAACAACAACAACAACAACAACAACAAAAACAACAACAACAATAATAATAATAATAATAATAATAATAATAATAATAATAATAATAATAATAATAATAATAATAATAATAAGCTTTTCCTTTCTTAATCTCTTTACTTTCCAGCGTTGGTCTTTCCCTCGGATTCAGCTAGGGGTCCTACTTATACCGCCTCGTGGGCAGTGTCCTGACGGGTGAAACTTTGGGTGGGGATACAACTGGAGAGGAGGACCAATACCTCGCCCAAGCGAGTCACCTGCTCTGCTTAACAGGGGCCCTGTGAGGGGATGGGACCTTCTGGAATGGATAGACGAGGAAACGATAAGGAAGCGGCCGTGGCCTTATTTACTATCTCGTCATTTGCCTGGAGGAGAAGTGGGAAACCGTTGAAAACCACTTCGAGGGTGACTGATGAGGGAATCGAACCCATTCCACTCAGTTGACTTACCGAGGCTGAGTGGATCCCGTTCGAGCCCTCATACCACATTTTAAATTTCGTGGCAGAGCCGGGTATCCAACCCGAGCTCCGGGGGTGGCAGCTAATCATACTAAACACTACACCACAGGGGCGGACAATAATAATAATAATAATAATAATAATAATAATAATAATAATAATAATAATAATAATAATAATAATAATAATATTAATAATATGGTTTTCCGTGTTTTTCCATTTTCACACTGGGCAAATGCTGCGGCTGTGCCTAAATTAAGATTATGGCCACTACCTTCCCATTCCTACCCCTTACCCCTCTTTCCGTCGCCGAAAACCTTCCATCCATTTTTGCGACGTTAAACCATTAACAAAACTTCATATTTTGATGTAGCCTACTGAAATATTGCACGAATACCAAAAGTGCAACTGGAAGTTAAGGACATCACAATTAAATTAAATACATTAAAAAAGCTATGGCGAATAAAAAATGGATAAGGTTCAGGTCCGATTGTATCGGTCAGGCTGCCACTCAGCTCCCACTCCCCGACGCTATCCCACTACTGCTCGCCATGGAGACTTTTGGCTGCTGGGTTTCCCCCCTGGCCCGGTACGCCTCTCCTTAGCCAACCTGGTCACCTGGAGCTCCCCCAAGGTACCCATATTGATGGCGAGCTTAGTGCGGACGCCAAGTCCACATGGGTCACTGAGCACCAGGACTCCCGACCTCAAAACATCCTCTAAACCCGGCCTCCAAGTAGCTGGATTACAGGAGCACGCCACGACTCCCAGCCTCGGACTTAGTTACAACTGCGGCCTTATATACTTACGCACGGTTCAAAAACAGGATAAGTGAAAATATTTTTATTATGAATGACAGAGTCCGCCTCTGTGGTGTAGTGGTTAGCGTGATTAGCTGCCACCCCCGGAGGCCCGGGTTCGATTCCCGGCTCTGCCACGAAATTTGAAAAGTGGTACGAGGGCTGGAACGGGGTCCACTCAGCCTCGGGAGGTCAAATGAGTAGAGGTGGGTTCGATTCCCACCTCAGCCATCCTGGAAGTGGTTTTCCGTGGTTTCCCACTTCTCCTCCAGGCGAATGCCGGGATGGTACCTAACTTAAGGCCACGGCCGCTTCCTTCCCTCTTCCTTGCCTATCCCTTCCAATCTTCCCCTCCCTCCACAAGGCCCCTGTTCAGCATAGCAGGTGAGGCCGCCTGGGCGAGGTACTGGTCATACTCCCCAGTTGTATCCCCCGACCAAGAGTCTGAAGCTCCAGGACACTGCCCTTGAGGCGGTAGAGTTGGGATCCCTCGCTAAGTCCGAGGGAACAACCGAACCTGGAGGGTAAACAGATGATGATGATGATGATGAATGACAGATGTATAAACCCAAATCAATGCAATATCCACGTTTTTATTAATATTTATCATCTGTCTAAAATTAAAGATCAATTTGTGAACATATTTTAATAAATACTTACCTAATCTACACAAAAGGTAAGAATGGCATCGCAGAGCCCTCTCTGAGCTAACTAAGTGACTTAATAAAACTTGTCTTGCCACGGTGAAACTCATCGGCCTCGATTTCTACGCTTCAACATTTATCATTGCAAGATGTTAAAATATTTATGATTCAGCTGAACTTTTGGAAGTTCGTCCTTAAACAAAACAATTGTTGAAATTAATAAACAACAGTTTTACGTGTTAATTATTAATGAATCACTGCAAACCCGGGGCTATCACTTTGTCCTCTTTGCTGGGTTCTTGTCATATTTGTCACAAGAAATGTTAGTTGGTCCTCCTCTGTGGTGTAGTGGTCAGTGTGATTAGCTGCCACCCCCGGAGGCCCGGGTTGGATTCCCAGCTTTGCCATATAATTTGAAAAGTGGTACGAGGGCTGGAACCGGGTCCACTCAGCTTCGGGGGTTCAGCTGATTAGAGGTGGGTTTTCCCACCTCAGCCATCCTGGGATTGGTTTGCCAGGCAAATACCGGGATGGTACCTAACTTAAGGCCACGGCCGCTTCCTTCCCTCTTCCTTGTCTATACCTTCCAATCTTCCCATCCCCCCCCCCCCCGCGAGGCCGCTGTTCAATATAACAGGTGAGGCCGCCTGGGCGAGGTACTGGCCATCCTCCCAAGTTCCATCCAACGACCCAGAGTCTGAAGCTCCAGGACACTGCCCATGAGGTGGCAGAGACGTGATCCCTCGCTGAGTCCGAGGGAAAAACCGACCCTGGGGGGTAAACAAATTGAGAATAAGAAGAAGACATGTTACTTGTAGTATTTCCTGTTTTCAGGCTAGTGACAATGTAGTGAATGTCATGTTTTCCATTACCTATTGAAATATTCCCTCATTTAATAAAACTAATCACTATGGAATAACGTGTGAACATTTTGATCATGCATAGGCATATGCTAGTTCACTAACCACAACTGATACATGGCCTTCACACTGACTACAAGAGGTACACTGCGGGAGGTCGGTGTTCATTCATCCGCCACACTTTCGTATCGTGAACCGGAAACTCAGATTTTAGTCAAACAACTGCAAATGTGTCTGTGATTTAGTGGTTAATGTGATTAACCACCACCCCCGGACGCCCGAGTTCGATTCCTCCATCTGCCACGAAATTTGAAAAGTGGTCCGAGTGCTGGAACGGGGTCCACTCAGCCTCGGGATATCAACTGAGTAGATCAATATAGCTTTACCGCAACTGGCGACTCCAAGTTTCTTGAGCTGATACTCGGTGGGTTAAATGCAATATTCTCGGACTCAGCGAGGGATCCCACCCCTACTGTCTAAAGTGCAGTGTCCTGGAGCGTAAGATTGTTGGGTCGGGGATACAATTGGGAAGGAGAGCCACTATCTCTCCCTGACAGTCTCACCTGCTATGCTGAACAGGGGCCTTGTGAGGGGAGGGACGTTTTGGAAAGAATAGAGAAGGAAAAGGGAAAGAAGCGGCCGTAACATTAAGTTAGGAATCATCCAGGCATTTACCTGAAAGAGAAGTGGAAAACTGCGAAAAACCACTTCAAGGATATCTGAAGTGGAACAAACGGATAAAGAAAGAAAGAAAGAAAGAAAGAAAGAAAGAAAGAAAGAAAGAAAGAAAGGAAGGAAGAAAGAACTGCGAATGTAAAACAGGGGCATTAAAATATTGTTTAAATTATTGTTTGTTTACTGTAGCCACTGCCACCCTGATCTTACACAAGGCCGTCAGGTAGGTTGGAAGACGTCACATATCTGGTCCGTGCTACTGCCCGTTATTTTTTGCCGAGCTGCAGAATGTTGACAAAGAGGGTTGACAGTACAAGAATGACATTCCTTCTTCTTATTCTTCCTCCTATTCTTCTTAATCTATTGACCCTCTTGATTTGGTTTTTCCCTCTGACTTAGCGAGGGATCTCACTTTCAACGCCTCTAAGGCAGGGTCTTTGAGCTTGAAACTGTGGGTCGGGATACAACTGGGGAGAATGACCAGTACCTCGCTCAGGCGGTCTCACCTGCTATGCTGAACTGGGGCCCTGTAGAGGGATGGGAGGATTGAATGTATTAGACAAGGAAGAGGGAAGGAAGCGACCGTCGCCTTGTGTTAGGTACCATCCAGCCATATGCCTGGAGGAGAAGTGGGAAACCAGGAAAGCCACTTGGAGGATGGCTGAGGTGGGTATCGAACGCCCCTCTATACAGTTGACCTCCCGAGGCTGAGTGGACCCTGTTTTAGCCCTCGAACCACTTTTCAAATTTCGTGGCGAACCCGAGCCTCTAGGGCTGGCAGCTAATCACGCTAACCACTACACCACAGAAGCGGACAAGGAATTGCGTTGAAGGCATAAAATGTTTTCAAACTTATAATACGAAATTTAACATTCTATTTTTTTTTTATTTTTTTTTTTGCGCAGCTGACTGGAACTGAATATTAACCAGAATTTGTACTCAACAGCTTAATGGCTAAACCACAACAACAACAACAACAACAACAACAACAACAAAAACAACAAAAACAACAATAATAATAATAATAATAAGCTTTTCCTTTCTTAATCTCTTTACTTTCCAGCGTTGGTCTTTCCCTCGGATTCAGCTAGGGGTCCTACTTATACCGCCTCGTGGGCAGTGTCCTGAAGGGTGAAACTTTGGGTGGGGATACAACTGGAGAAGAGGACCAATACCTCGCCCAAGCGAGTCACCTGCTCTGCTTAACAGGGGCCCTGTGAGGGGATGGGACCTTCTGGAAGGGATAGACGAGGAAACGGTAAGGAAGCGGCCGTGGCCTTATTTACTATCTCGTCATTTGCCTGGAGGAGAAGTGGGAAACCGTTGAAAACCACTTCGAGGGTGACTGATGAGGGAATCGAACCCATTCCACTCAGTTGACTTACCGAGGCTGAGTGGATCCCGTTCGAGCCCTCATACCACATTTTAAATTTCGTGGCAGAGCCGGGTATCCAACCCGAGCTCCGGGGGTGGCAGCTAATCATACTAAACACTACACCACAGGGGCGGACAATAATAATAATAATAATAATAATAATAATAATAATAATAATAATAATAATAATAATAATAATAATAATAATATGGTTTTCCGTGTTTTTCCATTTTCACACTGGGCAAATGCTGCGGCTGTGCCTAAATTAAGATTATGGTCACTACCTTCCCATTCCTACCCCTTACCCCTCTTTCCGTCGCCGAAAACCTTCCATCCATTTTTGCGACGTTAAACCATTAACAAAACTTCATATTTTGATGTAGCCTACTGAAATATTGCACGAATACCAAAAGTGCAACTGGAAGTTAAGGACATCACAATTAAATTAAATACATTAAAAAAGCTATGGCGAATAAAAAATGGATAAGGTTCAGGTCCGATTGTATCGGTCAGGCTGCCACTCAGCTCCCACTCCCCGACGCTATCCCACTACTGCTCGCCATGGAGACTTTTGGCTGCTGGGTTTCCCCCCTGGCCCGGTACGCCTCTCCTTAGCCAACCTGGTCACCTCGAGCTCCCCCAAGGTACCCATATTGATGGCGAGCTTAGTGCGGACGCCAAGTCCACATGGGTCACTGAGCACCAGGACTCCCGACCTCAAACCATCCTCTAAACCCGGCCTCCAAGTAGCTGGATTACAGGAGCACGCCACGACTCCCAGCCACGGACTCAGTTACAACTGCGGCCTTATATACTTACGCACGGTTCAAAAACAGGATAAGTGAAAATATTTTTATTATGAATGACAGATGTATAAACCCAAATCAATGCAATATCCACGTTTTTATTAATATTTATCATCTGTCTAAAATTAAAGATCAATTTGTGAACATATTTTATTAAATACTTACCTAATCTACACAAAAGGTAAGAATGGCATCGCAGAGCCCTCTCTGAGCTAACTAAGTGACTTAATAAAACTTGTCTTGCCACGGTGAAACTCATCGGCCTCGATTTCTACGCTTCAACATTTATCATTGCAAGATGTTAAAATATTTATGATTCAGCTGAACTTTTGGAAGTTCGTCCTTAAACAAAACAATTGTTGAAATTAATAAACAACAGTTTTACGTGTTAATTATTAATGAATCACTGCAAACCCGGGGCTATCACTTTGTCCTCTTTGCTGGGTTCTTGTCATATTTGTCACAAGAAATGTTAGTTGGTCCTCCTCTGTGGTGTAGTGGTCAGTGTGATTAGCTGCCACCCCCGGAGGCCCGGGTTGGATTCCCAGCTTTGCCATATAATTTGAAAAGTGGTACGAGGGCTGGAACCGGGTCCACTCAGCTTCGGGGGTTCAGCTGATTAGAGGTGGGTTTTCCCACCTCAGCCATCCTGGGATTGGTTTGCCAGGCAAATACCGGGATGGTACCTAACTTAAGGCCACGGCCGCTTCCTTCCTTCTTCCTTGTCTATACCTTCCAATCTTCCCATCCCCCCCCCCCGCGAGGCCGCTGTTCAGTATAACAGGTGAGGCCGCCTGGGCGAGGTACTGGCCATCCTCCCAAGTTCCATCCAACGTCCCAGAGTCTGAAGCTCCAGGACACTGCCCATGAGGTGGCAGAGATGTGATCCCTCGCTGAGTCCGAGGGAAAAACCGACCCTGGGGGGTAAACAAATTGAGAATAAGAAGAAGACATGTTACTTGTAGTATTTCCTGTTTTCAGGCTAGTGACAATGTAGCGAATGTCATGTTTTCCATTACCTATTGAAATATTCCCTCATTTAATAAAACTAATCACTATGGAATAACGTGTGAACATTTTGATCATGCATAGGCATATGCTAGTTCACTGACCACAACTGATACATGGCCTTCACACTGACTACAAGAGGTACACTGCGGGAGGTCGGTGTTCATTCATCCGCCACTCTTTCGTATCGTGAACCGGAAACTCAGATTTTAGTCAAACAACTGCAAATGTGTCTGTGATTTAGTGGTTAATGTGATTAACCACCACCCCCGGACGCCCGAGTTCGATTCCTCCATCTGCCACGAAATTTGAAAAGTGGTCCGAGTGCTGGAATGGGGTCCACTCAGCCTCGGGATATCAACTGAGTAGATCAATATAGCTTTACCGCAACTGGCGACTCCAAGTTTCTTGAGCTGATACTCGGTGGGTTAAATGCAATATTCTCGGACTCAGCGAGGGATCCCACCCCTACTGTCTAAAGTGCAGTGTCCTGGAGCGTAAGATTGTTGGGTCGGGGATACAATTGGGAAGGAGAGCCACTATCTCTCCCTGACAGTCTCACCTGCTATGCTGAACAGGGGCCTTGTGAGGGGAGGGACGTTTTGGAAAGAATAGAGAAGGAAAAGGGAAAGAAGCGGCCGTAACATTAAGTTAGGAATCATCCAGGCATTTACCTGAAAGAGAAGTGGAAAACTGCGAAAAACCACTTCAAGGATATCTGAAGTGGAACAAACGGATAAAGAAAGAAAGAAAGAAAGAAAGAAAGAAAGAAAGAAAGAAAGAAAGGAAGAAAGAACTGCGAATGTAAAACAGGGGCATTAAAATATTGTTTAAATTATTGTTTGTTTACTGTAGTCACTGTCACCTTGATCTTACACAAGGCCGTCAGGTAGGTTGGAAGACGTCACATATCTGGTCCGTGCTACTGCCCGTTATTTTTTGCCGAGCTGCAGAATGTTGACAAAGAGGGTTGACAGTACAGGAATGACATTCCTTCTTCTTATTCTTCCTCCTATTCTTCTTAATCTATTGACCCTCCTGATTTGGTTTTTCCCTCTGACTCAGCGAGGGATCTCACTTTCAACGCCTCTAAGGCACGGTCTTTGAGCTTGAAACTGTGGGTCGGGATACAACTGGGGAGAATGACCAGTACCTCGCTCAGGCGGTCTCACCTGCTATGCTGAACTGGGGCCCTGTAGAGGGATGGGAGGATTGAATGTTTTAGACAAGGAAGAGGGAAGGAAGCGACCGTCGCCTTGTGTTAGGTACCATCCAGCCATATGCCTGGAGGAGAAGTGAGAAACCAGGAAAGCCACTTGGAGGATGGCTGAGGTGGGTATCGAACGCCCCTCTATACAGTTGACCTCCCGACGCTGAGTGGACCCTGTTTTAGCCCTCGAACCACTTTTCAAATTTCGTGGCGAACCCGAGCCTCTAGGGCTGGCAGCTAATCACGCTAACCACTACACCACAGAAGCGGACAAGGAATTGCGTTGACGGCATAAAATGTTTTCAAATTTATAATACGAAATTTAACAATCTATTTTTTTTTTTTTTTTTTTTTTTTTGCGCAGCTGAATGGAACTGAATATTAACCAGAATTTGTACTCAACAGCTTAATGGCTAAACCACCACCACAACAACAACAACAACAACAACAACAACAACAACAACAACAACAACAACAAAAACCACAACAACAATAATAATAATAATAATAATAATAATAATAATAATAATAATAATAATGATAATAATAATAATAATAATAAGCTTTTCCTTTCTTAATCTCTTTACTTTCCAGCGTTGGTCTTTCCCTCGGATTCAGCTAGGGGTCCTACTTATACCGCCTCGTGGGCAGTGTCCTGACGGGTGAAACTTTGGGTGGGGATACAACTGGAGAGGAGGACCAATACCTCGCCCAAGCGAGTCACCTGCTCTGCTTAACAGGGGCCCTGTGAGGGGATGGGACCTTCTGGAAGGGATAGACGAGGAAACGGTAAGGAAGCGGCCGTGGCCTTATTTACTATCTCGTCATTTGCCTGGAGGAGAAGTGGGAAACCGTTGAAAACCACTTCGAGGGTGACTGATGAGGGAATCGAACCCATTCCACTCAGTTGACTTACCGAGGCTGAGTGGATCCCGTTCGAGCCCTCATACCACATTTTAAATTTCGTGGCAGAGCCGGGTATCCAACCCGAGCTCCGGGGGTGGCAGCTAATCATACTAAACACTACACCACAGGGGCGGACAATAATAATAATAATAATAATAATAATAATAATAATAATAATAATAATAATAATATGGTTTTCCGTGTTTTTCCATTTTCACACTGGGCAAATGCTGCGGCTGTGCCTAAATTAAGATTATGGCCACTACCTTCCCATTCCTACCCCTTACCCCTCTTTCCGTCGCCGAAAACCTTCCATCCATTTTTGCGACGTTAAACCATTAACAAAACTTCATATTTTGATGTAGCCTACTGAAATATTGCACGAATACCAAAAGTGCAACTGGAAGTTAAGGACATCACAATTAAATTAAATACATTAAAAAAGCTATGGCGAATAAAAAATGGATAAGGTTCAGGTCCGATTGTATCGGTCAGGCTGCCACTCAGCTCCCACTCCCCGACGCTATCCCACTACTGCTCGCCATGGAGACTTTTGGCTGCCGGGTTTCCCCACTGGCCCAGTACGCCTCTCCTTAGCCAACCTGGTCACCTCGAGCTCCCCCAAGGTACCCATATTGATGGCGAGCTTAGTGCGGACGCCAAGTCCACATGGGTCACTGAGCACCAGGACTCCCGACCTCAAACCATCCTCTAAACCCGGCCACCAAGTAGCTGGATTACAGGAGCACGCCACGACTCCCAGCCACGGACTCAGTTACAACTGCGGCCTCATATACTTACGCACGGTTCAAAAACAGGATAAGTGAAAATATTTTTATTATGAATGACAGATGTATAAACCCAAATCAATGCAATATCCACGTTTTTATTAATATTTATCATCTGTCTAAAATTAAAGGTCAATTTGTGAACATATTTTAATAAATACTTACCTAATCTACACAAAAGGTAAGAATGGCATCGCAGAGCCCTCTCTGAGCTAACTAAGTGACTTAATAAAACTTGTCTTGCCACGGTGAAACTCATCGGCCTCGATTTCTACGCTTCAACATTTATCATTGCAAGATGTTAAAATATTTATGATTCAGCTGAACTTTTGGAAGTTCGTCCTTAAACAAAACAATTGTTGAAATTAATAAACAACAGTTTTACGTGTTAATTATTAATGAATCACTGCAAACCCGGGGCTATCACTTTGTCCTCTTTGCTGGGTTCTTGTCATATTTGTCACAAGAAATGTTAGTTGGTCCTCCTCTGTGGTGTAGTGGTCAGTGTGATTAGCTGCCACCCCCGGAGGCCCGGGTTGGATTCCCAGCTTTGCCATATAATTTGAAAAGTGGTACGAGGGCTGGAACCGGGTCAACTCAGCTTCGGGGATTCAGCTGATTAGAGGTGGGTTTTCCCACCTCAGCCATCCTGGGATTGGTTTGCCAGGCAAATACCGGGATGGTACCTAACTTAAGGCCACGGCCGCTTCCTTCCCTCTTCCTTGTCTATACCTTCCAATCTTCCCATCCCCCCCCCCCCGCGAGGCCACTGTTCAGTATAACAGGTGAGGCCGCCTGGGCGAGGTACTGGCCATCCTCCCAAGTTCCATCCAACGACCCAGAGTCTGAAGCTCCAGGACACTGCCCATGAGGTGGCAGAGATGTGATCCCTCGCTGATTCCGAGGGAAAAACCGACCCTGGGGGGTAAAC
Organism: Anabrus simplex; assembly: GCF_040414725.1. Lineage (NCBI taxonomy): Eukaryota > Metazoa > Arthropoda > Insecta > Orthoptera > Tettigoniidae > Anabrus > Anabrus simplex. Next base: position 629,797,644 of record NC_090265.1, on the reverse strand, counting down.
AAATTGAGAATAAGAAGAAGACATGTTACTTGTAGTATTTCCTGTTTTCAGGCTAGTGACAATGTAGTGAATGTCATGTTTTCCATTACCTATTGAAATATTCCCTCATTTAATAAAACTAATCACTATGGAATAACGTGTGAACATTTTGATCATGCATAGGCATATGCTAGTTCACTGACCACAACTGATACATGGCCTTCACACTGACTACAAGAGGTACACTGCGGGAGGTCGGTGTTCATTCATCCGCCACTCTTTCGTATCGTGAACCGGAAACTCAGATTTTAGTCAAACAACTGCAAATGTGTCTGTGATTTAGTGGTTAATGTGATTAACCACCACCCCCGGACGCCCGAGTACGATTCCTCCATCTGCCACGAAATTTGAAAAGTGGTCCGAGTGCCGGAACGGGGTCCACTCAGCCTCGGGATATCAACTGAGTAGATCAATATAGCTTTACCGCAACTGGCGACTCCAAGTTTCTTGAGCTGATACTCGGTGGGTTAAATGCAATATTCTCGGACTCAGCGAGGGATCCCACCCCTACTGTCTAAAGTGCAGTGTCCTGGAGCGTAAGATTGTTGGGTCGGGGATACAATTGGGAAGGAGAGCCACTCTCTCTCCCTGACAGTCTCACCTGCTATGCTGAACAGGGGCCTTGTGAGGGGAGGGACGTTTTGGAAAGAATAGAGAAGGAAAAGGGAAAGAAGCGGCCGTAACATTAAGTTAGGAATCATCCAGGCATTTACCTGAAAGAGAAGTGGAAAACTGCGAAAAACCACTTCAAGGATATCTGAAGTGGAACAAACGGATAAAGAAAGAAAGAAAGGAAGAAAGAACTGCGAATGTAAAACAGGGGCATTAAAATATTGTTTAAATTATTGTTTGTTTACTGTAGTCACTGCCACCCTGATCTTACACAAGGCCGTCAGGTAGGTTGGAAGACGTCACATATCTGGTCCGTGCTACTGCCCGTTATTTTTTGCCGAGCTGCAGAATGTTGACAAAGAGGGTTGACAGTACAGGAATGACATTCCTTCTTCTTATTCTTCCTCCTATTCTTCTTAATCTATTGACCCTCTTGATTTGGTTTTTCCCTCTGACTCAGCGAGGGATCTCACTTTCAACGCCTCTAAGGCAGGGTCTTTGAGCTTGAAACTGTGGGTCGGGATACAACTGGGGAGAATGACCAGTACCTCGCTCAGGCGGTCTCACCTGCTATGCTGAACTGGGGCCCTGTAGAGGGATGGGAGGATTGAATGTATTAGACAAGGAAGAGGGAAGGAAGCGACCGTCGCCTTGTGTTAGGTACCATCCAGCCATATGCCTGGAGGAGAAGTGGGAAACCAGGAAAGCCACTTGGAGGATGGCTGAGGTGGGTATCGAACGCCCCTCTATACAGTTGACCTCCCGAGGCTGAGTGGACCCTGTTTTAGCCCTCGAACCACTTTTCAAATTTCGTGGCGAACCCGAGCCTCTAGGGCTGGCAGCTAATCACGCTAACCACTACACCACAGAAGCGGACAAGCAATTGCGTTGACGGCATAAAATGTTTTCAAACTTATAATACGATTTTTAACATTCTATTTTTTTTTTTTTGCGCAGCTGACTGGAACTGAATATTAACCAGAATTTGTACTCAACAGCTTAAAGGCTAAACCACAACAACAACAACAACAACAACAACAACAACAACAACAACAACAACAAAAACAACAACAACAAAAACAACAACAACAACAATAATAATAATAATAATAATAATAATAATAAGCTTTTCCTTTCTTAATCTCTTTACTTTCCAGCGTTGGTCTTTCCCTCGGATTCAGCTAGGGGTCCTACTTATACCGCCTCGTGGGCAGTGTCCTGAAGGGTGAAACTTTGGGTGGGGATACAACTGGAGAGGAGGACCAATACTTCGCCCAAGCGAGTCACCTGCTCTGCTTAACAGGGGCCCTGTGAGGGGATGGGACCTTCTGGAAGGGATAGACGAGGAAACGGTAAGGAAGCGGCCGTGGCCTTATTTACTATCTCATCATTTGCCTGGAGGAGAAGTGGGAAACCGTTGAAAACCACTTCGAGGGTGACTGATGAGGGAATCGAACCCATTCCACTCAGTTGACTTACCGAGGCTGAGTGGATCCCGTTCGAGCCCTCATACCACATTTTAAATTTCGTGGCAGAGCCGGGTATCCAACCCGAGCTCCGGGGGTGGCAGCTAATCATACTAAACACTACACCACAGGGGCGGACTATAATAATAATAATAATAATAATAATAATAATAATAATAATAATAATAATAATAATATTAATAATATGGTTTTCCGTGTTTTTCCATTTTCACACTGGGCAAATGCTGCGGCTGTGCCTAAATTAAGATTATGGCCACTACCTTCCCATTCCTACCCCTTACCCCTCTTTCCGTCGCCGAAAACCTTCCATCCATTTTTGCGACGTTAAACCATTAACAAAACATCATATTTTGATGTAGCCTACTGAAATATTGCACGAATACCAAAAGTGCAACTGGAAGTTAAGGACATCACAATTAAATTAAATACATTAAAAAACTATGGAAAAGGTTCAGGTCCGATTGTATCGGTCAGGCTGCCACTCAGCTCCCACTCCCCGGCGCTATCCCACTACTGCTCGCCACGGAGAGGGTTTCCCCCCTGGCCCGGCACGCCACTCCTTAGCCAACCTGGTCACCTCGAGCTCCCCCAAGGTACCCATATTGATGGCGAGCTTAGTGCGGACGCCAAGTCCACATGGGTCACTGAGCACCAGGACTCCCGACCTCAAACCATCCTCTAAACCCGGCCTCCAAGTAGCTGGATTACAGGAGCAGGCCACGACTCCCAGCCACGTACTCAGTTACAACTGCGGCCTTATAAACTTACGCACGGTTCAAACTCAGGATAAGTGAAAATATTTTTATTATGAATGACAGATGTATAAACCCAAATCAATGCAATATCCACGTTTTTATTAATATTTATCATCTGTCTAAAATTAAAGATCAATTTGTGAACATATTTTTATAAATACTTACCTAATCTACACAAAAGGTAAGAATGGCATCGCAGAGCCCTCTCTGAGCTAACTAAGTGACTTAATAAAACTTGTCTTGCCACGGTGAAACTCATCGGCCTCGATTTCTACGCTTCAACATTTATCATTGCAAGATGTTAAAATATTTATGGTTCAGCTGAACTTTTGGAAGTTCGTCCTTAAACAAAACATTGTTGAAATTAATAAACAACAGTTTTACGTGTTAATTATTAATGATTCACTGGAAACTCGCGGCTATCATGTTGTCCTCTTTGCTGGGTTCTTGTCATATTTGTCACAAGAAATGTTAGTTGGTCCTCCTCTGTGGTGTAGTGGTTAGTGTGATTAGCTGCCACCCCCGGAGGCCCGGGTTGGATTCCCGGCTTTGCCATGAAATTTGAAAAGTGGTACGAGGGCTTGAACGGGATCCACTCAGCTTTGGGAGGTCAGCTGATTAGAGGTGGGTTTTCCCACCTCAGCCATCCTGGGATTGGTATTCCAGGCAAATACCGGGATGGTACCTAACCTAATGCCACGGCCGCTTCCTTCCCTCTTCCTTGTCTATACCTTCCAATCTTTCCATCCCCTCACCCCTCCCCCCGTGGCCACTGATCAGTATAACAGGTGAGGCCGCCTCGGCGAAGTACTGGCCATCCTCCCAAGTACCATCCCCCGACCCAGAGTCTGAAGCTCCAGGACACTGCCCATGAGGTGGCAGAGATGTGATCCCTGGCTGAGTCCGAGGGAAAAACCGACCCTGGGGGGTAAACAAATTGAGAAGAAGAAGAAAACATGTTAGTTGTAGTATTTCCTGTTTTCAGGCTAGTGACAATGTAGTGAATGTCATGTTTTCCATTAGCTATTGAAATATTCCCTCATTTAATAAAACTAATCACTATGGAAGAACGTGTGAACATTTTGATCATGCATAGGCATTTGCTAGTTCACGGACCGCAACTGATACATGGCCTTCACATTGACTACAAGAGGTACACTGCGGGAGGTCAGTGTTCATTCATCCGCCACTCTTTCGTATCGTGAACCGGAAACTCAGATTTTAGTCAAACAACTGCAAATGTGTCTGTGACTTAGTGGTTAATGCGATTAACTACCAACCCCGGACGCCCGAGTTCGATTCCTCCATCTGCCACGAAATTTGAAAAGTGGTCCGAGTGCTGGGACGGGGTCCACTCAGCCTCGGGATATCAACTGAGTAGATCAATATAGCTTTACCGCAACTGGCGACTCCAAGTTTCTTGAGCTGATACTCGGTGGGTTAAATGCAATATTCTCGGACTCAGCGAGGGATCCCACCCCTACTGTCTAAAGTGCAGTGTCCTGGAGCGTAAGACTGTTGGGTCGGGGATACAATTGGGAAGGAGAGCCACTACCTCTCCCAGACAGTCTCACCTGCTATGCTGAACAGGGGCCTAGTGAGGGGAGGGACGTTTTGGAAGGAATAAAGAAGGAAAAGGGAAAGAAGCGGCCGTAACCTTAAGTTAGGAATCACCCAGGCATTTAAGACTTACCTGAAAGAGAAGTGGGATACTACGAAAAACCACTTCAAGGATATCTGAAGTGGAAGAAACGGATAAAGAAAGAAAGAAAGAAAGAAAGAAAGCAAGAAAGAAAGAAAGGAAGAAAAAACTGCGAATGTAAAACAGGGGCATTAAAATATTATTTAATTTATTGTTTGTTTACTGTAGTCACTGCCACCATGATCTTACACAAGGCCGTCAGATAGGTTGGAAGACGTCACATATCTGGTCCGTGCTACTGCCCGTTATTTTTTGCCGAGCTGCAGAATGTTGACAAAGAGGGTTGACAGTACAGGAATGACATTCCTTCTTCTTATTCTTCCTCCTATTCTTCTTAATCTATTGACCCTCTTGATTTGGTTTTTCCCTCTGACTCAGCGAGGGATCTCACTTCCAACGCCTCTGAGGCACGGTCCTTGAGCTTGAAACTGTGGGTTGAGGATACAACTGGGGAGAATGACCAGTACCTCGCTCAGGCGGTCTCACCTGCTATGCTGAACTGGGGCCCTGTAGAGGGATGGGAGGATTGAATGTAATAGAGAAGGAACAGGGAAGGAAGCGACCGTCGCCTTGTGTTAGGTACCATCCAGGCATATCCCTGGAGGAGAAGTGGGAAGCCAGGAAAGCCACTTGGAGCATGGCTGAGGTGGGTATCGATCGCCCCTCTATTCAGTTGACCTCCCGAGGCTGAGTGGACCCTGTTTTAGCCCTCGAACAACTTTTCAAATTTCGTGGCGAACCCGAGCCTCTAGGGCTGGCAGCTAATCACGCTAACCACTACACCACAGAGGCGTACTAGGAATTGCGTTGACGGCATAAAATGTTTTCAAATTTATAATACGAAATTTAACAATCTATTCTTTTTTTTTTTTTTTTTTTCGCAGCTGACTGGAACTGAACATTAACCAGAATTTGTACTTAACAGCCTAATGGCTAATCCACTACAACAACAACAACAAAAATAATAATAATAATAATAATAATAATAATAATAATAATAATAATAATAATAATAATAATAATAATAATAATAATAAACTTTTCCTTTCTTAATCTTTTTACCTTCCAGCGTTGGTCTTTCCCTCGGATTCAACTAGGGGTCCTACTTATACCGCCTCATGGGCAGTGTCCTGAAGGGTGAAACTTTGGGTGGGGATACAACTGGAGAGGAGGACGAATACCTCGCCCAGGCGAGTCAACTGCTCTCCTTAACAGGGGCCCTGTGAGGGGATGGGTCCTTCTGGAAGGGATAGACGAGGAAACGGTAAGGAAGCGGCCGTGGCCTTAAGTTATTTACTATCTCGTCATTTGCCTGGAGGAGAAGTGGGAAACCGTGGAAAATCACTTCGAGGGTGACTGATGAGGGAATCGAACCCATTCCACTCAGTTGACTTACCGAGGCTGAGTGGATCCCGTTCGAGGCCTCATACCACTTTTTAAATTTCGTGGCAGAGCCGGGTATTAAACCCTAGCTCCGGGGGTGGCAGCTAATCATACTAAACACTACACCACAGGGGCGAATAATAATAATAATAATAATAATAATAATAATAATAATAATAATAATAATAATAATAATAATAATAATAATAATCATAATAATAATAATAATAATAATAATAATAATAATAATAATATTAATAATAATAATAATATGGTTTTCCGTGTTTTCCCATTTTCACACTGGGCAAATGCTGCGGCTGTGCCTAAATTAATATTATGGCCGCTACCTTCCCATTCCTACCCCTTACCCAACTTTCCGTCGCCGAAAACCTTCCATCCATTTTTGCGACGTTAAACCATTAACAAAACATCATATTTTGATGTAGCCTACTGAAATATTGCACGAATACCAAAAGTGCAACTGGAAGTTAAGGACATCACAATTAAATTAAATACATTAAAAAACTATGGAAAAGGTTCAGGTCCGATTGTATCGGTCAGGCTGCCACTCAGCTCCCACTCCCCGGCGCTATCCCACTACTGCTCGCCACGGAGAGGGTTTCCCCCCTGGCCCGGCACGCCACTCCTTAGCCAACCTGGTCACCTCGAGCTCCCCCAAGGTACCCATATTGATGGCGAGCTTAGTGCGGACGCCAAGTCCACATGGGTCACTGAGCACCAGGACTCCCGACCTCAAACCATCCTCTAAACCCGGCCTCCAAGTAGCTGGATTACAGGAGCAGGCCACGACTCCCAGCCACGTACTCAGTTACAACTGCGGCCTTATAAACTTACGCACGGTTCAAACTCAGGATAAGTGAAAATATTTTTATTATGAATGACAGATGTATAAACCCAAATCAATGCAATATCCACGTTTTTATTAATATTTATCATCTGTCTAAAATTAAAGATCAATTTGTGAACATATTTTTATAAATACTTACCTAATCTACACAAAAGGTAAGAATGGCATCGCAGAGCCCTCTCTGAGCTAACTAAGTGACTTAATAAAACTTGTCTTGCCACGGTGAAACTCATCGGCCTCGATTTCTACGCTTCAACATTTATCATTGCAAGATGTTAAAATATTTATGGTTCAGCTGAACTTTTGGAAGTTCGTCCTTAAACAAAACATTGTTGAAATTAATAAACAACAGTTTTACGTGTTAATTATTAATGATTCACTGGAAACTCGCGGCTATCATGTTGTCCTCTTTGCTGGGTTCTTGTCATATTTGTCACAAGAAATGTTAGTTGGTCCTCCTCTGTGGTGTAGTGGTTAGTGTGATTAGCTGCCACCCCCGGAGGCCCGGGTTGGATTCCCGGCTTTGCCATGAAATTTGAAAAGTGGTAGGAGGGCTTGAACGGGATCCACTCAGCTTTGGGAGGTCAGCTGATTAGAGGTGGGTTTTCCCACCTCAGCCATCCTGGGATTGGTATTCCAGGCAAATACCGGGATGGTACCTAACCTAATGCCACGGCCGCTTCCTTCCCTCTTCCTTGTCTATACCTTCCAATCTTTCCATCCCCTCACCCCTCCCCCCGTGGCCACTGATCAGTATAACAGGTGAGGCCGCCTCGGCGAAGTACTGGCCATCCTCCCAAGTACCATCCCCCGACCCAGAGTCTGAAGCTCCAGGACACTGCCCATGAGGTGGCAGAGATGTGATCCCTGGCTGAGTCCGAGGGAAAAACCGACCCTGGGGGGTAAACAAATTGAGAAGAAGAAGAAAACATGTTAGTTGTAGTATTTCCTGTTTTCAGGCTAGTGACAATGTAGTGAATGTCATGTTTTCCATTAGCTATTGAAATATTCCCTCATTTAATAAAACTAATCACTATGGAAGAACGTGTGAACATTTTGATCATGCATAGGCATTTGCTAGTTCACGGACCGCAACTGATACATGGCCTTCACATTGACTACAAGAGGTACACTGCGGGAGGTCAGTGTTCATTCATCCGCCACTCTTTCGTATCGTGAACCGGAAACTCAGATTTTAGTCAAACAACTGCAAATGTGTCTGTGACTTAGTGGTTAATGCGATTAACTACCAACCCCGGACGCCCGAGTTCGATTCCTCCATCTGCCACGAAATTTGAAAAGTGGTCCGAGTGCTGGGACGGGGTCCACTCAGCCTCGGGATATCAACTGAGTAGATCAATATAGCTTTACCGCAACTGGCGACTCCAAGTTTCTTGAGCTGATACTCGGTGGGTTAAATGCAATATTCTCGGACTCAGCGAGGGATCCCACCCCTACTGTCTAAAGTGCAGTGTCCTGGAGCGTAAGACTGTTGGGTCGGGGATACAATTGGGAAGGAGAGCCACTACCTCTCCCAGACAGTCTCACCTGCTATGCTGAACAGGGGCCTAGTGAGGGGAGGGACGTTTTGGAAGGAATAAAGAAGGAAAAGGGAAAGAAGCGGCCGTAACCTTAAGTTAGGAATCACCCAGGCATTTAGGACTTACCTGAAAGAGAAGTGGGATACTACGAAAAACCACTTCAAGGATATCTGAAGTGGAAGAAACGGATAAAGAAAGAAAGAAAGAAAGAAAGAAAGCAAGAAAGAAAGAAAGGAAGAAAAAACTGCGAATGTAAAACAGGGGCATTAAAATATTATTTAATTTATTGTTTGTTTACTGTAGTCACTGCCACCATGATCTTACACAAGGCCGTCAGATAGGTTGGAAGACGTCACATATCTGGTCCGTGCTACTGCCCGTTATTTTTTGCCGAGCTGCAGAATGTTGACAAAGAGGGTTGACAGTACAGGAATGACATTCCTTCTTCTTATTCTTCCTCCTATTCTTCTTAATCTATTGACCCTCTTGATTTGGTTTTTCCCTCTGACTCAGCGAGGGATCTCACTTCCAACGCCTCTGAGGCACGGTCCTTGAGCTTGAAACTGTGGGTTGAGGATACAACTGGGGAGAATGACCAGTACCTCGCTCAGGCGGTCTCACCTGCTATGCTGAACTGGGGCCCTTTAGAGGGATGGGAGGATTGAATGTAATAGAGAAGGAAGAGGGAAGGAAGCGACCGTCGCCTTGTGTTAGGTACCATCCAGGCATATCCCTGGAGGAGAAGTGGGAAGCCAGGAAAGCCACTTGGAGGATGGCTGAGGTGGGTATCGAACGCCCCTCTATTCAGTTGACCTCCCGAGGCTGAGTGGACCCTGTTTTAGCCCTCGAACAACTTTTCAACTTTCGTGGCGAACCCGAGCCTCTAGGGCTGGCAGCTAATCACGCTAACCACTACACCACAGAGGCGTACTAGGAATTGCGTTGACGGCATAAAGTGTTTTCAAATTTATAATACGAAATTTAACAATCTATTTTTTTTTTTTTTTTTTTTTTTTTGCGCAGCTGACTGGAACTGAACATTAACCAGAATTTGTACTTAACAGCCTAATGGCTAATCCACTACAACAACAACAACAAAAATAATAATAATAATAATAATAATAATAATAATAATTATAATAATAATATTAATAATAATAATAATAAACTTTTCCTTTCTTAATCTCTTTACCTTCCAGCGTTGGTCTTTCCCTCGGATTCAACTAGGGGTCCTACTTATACCGCCTCATGGGCAGTGTCCTGAAGGGTGAAACTTTGGGTGGGGATACAACTGGATAGGAGGACCAATACCTCGCCCAGGCGAGTCAACTGCTCTCCTTAACAGGGGCCCTGTGAGGGGATGGGTCCTTCTGGAAGGGATAGACGTGGAAACGGTAAGGAAGCGGCCGTGGCCTTATGTTATTTACTATCTCGTCATTTGGCTGGAGGAGAAGTGGGAAACCGTGGAAAACCACTTCGAGGGTGACTGATGAGGGAATCGAACCCATTCCACTCAGTTGACTTACCGAGGCTGAGTGGATCCCGTTCGAGGCCTCATACCACTTTTTAAATTTCGTGGCAGAGCCGGGTATCCAACCCTAGCTCCGGGGGTGGCAGCTAATCATACTAAACACTACACCACAGGGGCGGACAATAATAATAATAATAATAATAATAATAATATGGTTTTCCGTGTTTTCCCATTTTCACACTGGGCAAATGCTGCGGCTGTGCCTAAATTAATATTATGGCCGCTACCTTCCCATTCCTACCCCTTACCCATCTTTCCGTCGCCGAAAACCTTCCATCCATTTTTGCGATGTTAAACCATTAACAAAACTTCATATTTTGATGTAGCCTACTGAAATATTGCACGAATACCAAAAGTGCAACTGGGAGTTAAGGACATCACAATTAAATTAAATACATTAAAAAAGCTATGGAAAAGGTTCAGGTCCGATTGTATCGGTCAGGCTGCCACTCAGCTCCCACTCCCCGGCGCTATCCCACTACTGCCCGCCACGGAGACTTTTGGCTGCTGGGTTTCCCCCCTGGCCCGGTACGCCTCTCCTTAGCCAACCTGGTCACCTCGAGCTCCCCCAAGGTACCCATATTGATGGCGAGCTTAGTGCGGACGCCAAGTCCACATGGGTCACTGAGCACCAGGACTCCCGACCTCGAACCATCCTCTAAACCCGGCCTCCAAGTAGCTGGATTACAGGAGCACGCCACGACTCCCAGCCACGTACTCAGTTACAACTGCGGCCTTATATACTTACGCACGGTTCAAACTCAGGATAAGTGAAAATATTTTTATTATGAATGACAGATGTATAAACCCAAATCAATGCAATATCCACGTTTTTATTAATATTTATTGCACCCTACGGTTCAGGGTGACCACAGTATTTTTCCCAACTAGTCAGTTACATATCTCAGGGTATTCATGCCTCCAGAAAAATGGTTAATATTTCTATGTTTTGATTTAACGTGCGTTCAAAGAGAAAATAATGACACCATATGCGGTCCAGCATTACGTAATTCAACGCTCAGTAGTGGATTTCGCGTACGCAAACTTCAGTCAACCTTTCGACAAACACATCTGCATAACGAGAACCTTACTCACTAAGTATAACTACAGACTACCATTACAAATGAAAACTCATTCCATTCGATAAAAAAATCATTCGAGAAACACATTTATTAAATTATCAAGACTTGCGAAAGAAATGGTTAATGTCAAATATTGCTCATGATCTTCCAATTGTCAACCCAATAAATAAATATTCTAATTCCTAAATCAAATATTCTAAGTTAGCGCTGGCTTATTCCTAAACTAAGTTTTCATATCTTAACATTCTGGGTCGCGTATTCCTGAAATGAATTGTTGCTTTGTTTCATCTTCCTATTAAAATTTACATCTGGTCATTTAAGTATACAGTATCATAGTCTTCTGATCACGGTCAAAATTCGGTATATCAGTAAATTATTCCATCACTCACGGTGTTAATTATACACCCTCATCAAAAATACAATCATTACATTGTTCAAATTATCGTGGAAATGAACTGAATATGAATAAAAGTGTTCTGAATACTAATATCAGTGACCTAAGTTACATTGAAAATTATCTAAGTTCGTTGGTGCAGACTACAGTGAAGAAAATGAAATATTGAATGACGCACTAAGCTTCTCGGTCCAATTGCCACTTAAGTATGGCTCCTAGCTAAATATTCGCTCTAATAATATTTCAGATTAACAAAGCATCGATGATATCCTAGGTAAATCTCAAATAATTTCCCTACTCTAGCTATATAATTTCTTAAGTAACGTATTCCAGTTCAATATGCACGTAGCCTATAAGCATTTTTTCATATATGGATGTGCAAGTGCCTACATTAAGATATTTCAACACTACATTACCATACTAGTTACATCCTAGTTTGATCTTCCACGCCATTAACATTCATTCAGAATACGACACAGTCATGCATTCATATACCCATTACCGGTTGTTATAATAGTCAAACCACTTTCACACTTCATTAAAATATGCGTAATTTTATTGTCCATACCTTGCTATAGTTCCTCCCTGGGGAATACTTATATTCCGTAGTCACTTTACTTGTGCTCCCATATTGCACATTTTATATATACGTTTTACGTCCTGTTAATCTGCGCAATAATACATTTAAAGTATCATATGTACTTCACTATTTCATTACTAACCTTCGTTTCAACCCATATTTAATTCATTTAACATCTATAATTATCGCGTTTAACCTCCAATATTAATTAAACACAACGATACGTATCACTCCAATAGCGCAGAATTCGTTCCTCAAAACGCCTTTTGTCATACAATTTAACATATAACCCCAAATTCAGTATCTATTTTTTCAATATAATAACACAGCAAAGAGTATGGTAATTTAACTTAACCAATTCAAACATGCGTCCCTCTGTGACGTAAACTGGGTTTGACTGGTATTACATCATTCATGGATCTTTCTAACTAACCGGGATTCTATGAAACATATGTTACACTACGTCACACTTTTAAATCGTATTCTTACTTCCTTGGATAAGATGATATAATAAATACGTTACCAATCTGTCACGAGATATCGTCTTAAATATTTCACACTGCACTTTCTTGTATTCACTGCACACTTAATTATCTCACGTTTAGGCTATTCAGATCTATTGCATATACTGGTAATACTCTGCATAAGAAATTATACTACTTAATACTATTACTTAGCTCGCCATTCAATATCTCGGACCTTAGTTGCCCTTCGGTCTGGTCACAGGCCTTGGATTGAGAACTGGGCAGGTTCTCCATCACAGGTATCTCGGGTAGAGTGACCTCCTCCACACGGGTCGGGTGGTTTTAACTGCCAGAATGACATCTCCCTCCAGGTTGGTCTATGCCGATTTATTAAGCCATTATCTGTTCAGGAACACAGTAGACATATCCATCGATACTGGAAAATGTGAATTCATCATGGTTCTGCGAAGTATATATATATATTTTTATAATGATTGCCTCTTTATTTAGGCTATCGCTGCTATTATTTCCACTTAATATAGCTCAATTTCAAGCTCTCGCGACTCAATCAACTTCTTGTTTCCGAACGATTTTGCGTCTAAGTATTTTGACGACCAATTCGAAATTTCTGAATTTTATTTCTTCTTTACTGTATTTCAACGTTTATCTCTTCGTTTTCTTCAATATTACCGACCTCTGAGCTTAAAATTCACGTTAGATACTGCAAATCTTGCTTATTTTTTAGAGCGATGTTCAGGAAGTCTTATCCTTACGAGGTCATTTTTTTAAGTCAGTTTTTACAATAATCCGATTGACCCTTCTTATTTTTTTAAAAACAATTCTATCGATTCCACACAATTGTACACCGCCTTCATAGTGGCAGGTTTAAGTTAGTCATGGCTTTCTGAGATATATAAGTATCGATATCCTACTACACATTTCCTTGCCTTGGCTGGCCTCTATCTTCCGTAGGCCCCATTTTGTAATACGTCCAGCAAATGCATTGGGTACATTATCATCTGTCTAAAATTAGAGATCAATTTGTGAACATATTTTAATAAATACTTACCTAATCTACACAAAAGGTAAGAATGGCATCGCAGAGCCCTCTCTGAGCTAAGTAAGTGACTTAATAAAACTTGTCTTGCCACGGTGAAACTCATCGGCCTCGATTTCTACGCTTCAACATTTATCATTGCAAGATGTTAAAATATTTATGGTTCAGCTGAACTTTTGGAAGTTCGTCCTTAAACAAAACAATTGTTGAAATTAATAAACAACAGTTTTACGTGTTAATTATTAATGATTCACTGGAAACTCGCGGCTATCACTTTGTCCTCTTTGCTGGGTTCTTGTCATATTTGTCACAAGAAATGTTAGTTGGTCCTCCTCTGTGGTGTAGTGGTTAGTGTGATTAGCTGCCACCCGCGGAGGCCCGGGTTGGATTCCCGGCTTTGCCATGAAATTTGAAAAGTGGTACGAGGGCTTGAACGGGATCCACTCAGCTTCGGGAGGTCAGCTGATTAGAGGTGGGTTTTCCCACATCAGCCATCCTGGGATTGGTATTCCAGGCAAATACCGGGATGGTACCTAACCTAATGCCACGGCCGTTTCCTTCCCTCTTCCTTGCCTATACCTTCCAATCTTCCCATCCCCTCACCCCTCCCCCACGTGGCCGCTGTTCAGTATAACAGGTGAGGCCGCCTGGGCGAAGTACTGGCCATCCTCCCAAATACCATCCCCCGACCCAGAGTCTGAAGCTCCAGGACACTGCCCATGAGGTGGCAGAGATGGGATCCCTCGCTGAGTCCGAGGGAAAAACCGACCCTGGGAGGTAAACAAATTGAGAAGAAGAAGAAAACATGTTAGTTGTAGTATTTAATGTTTTCAGGCTAGTGACAATGTAGTGAATGTCATGTTTTCCATTAGCTATTGAAATATTCCCTCAATTAATAAAACTAATCACTATAGAAGAACGTGTGAATATTTTGATCATGCATAGGCATTTGCTAGTTCACGGACCACAACTGATACATGGCCTTCACATTGACTACAAGAGGTACACTGCGGGAGGTCAGTGTTCATTCATCCGCCACTCTTTCGTATCGTGAACCGGAAACTCAGATTTTAGTCAAACAACTGCAAATGTGTCTGTGATTTAGTGGTTAATGCGATTAACTACCAACCCCGGACGCCCGAGTTCGATTCCTCCATCTGCCACGAAATTTGAAAAGTGGTCCGAGTGCTGGAACGGGGTTCACTCAGCCTCGGGATATCAACTGAGTAGATCAATATAGCTTTACCGCAACTGGCGACTCCAAGTTTCTTGAGCTGATACTCGGTGGGTTAAATGCAATATTCTCGGACTCAGCGAGGGATCCCACCCCTACTGTCTAAAGTGCAGTGTCCTGGAGCGTAAGACTGTTGGGTCGGGGATACAATTGGGAAGGAGAGCCACTACCTCTCCCAGACAGTCTCACCTGCTATGCTGAACGGGGTCCTTGTGAGGGGAGGGACGTTTTGGAAGGAATAGAGAAGGAAAAGGGAAAGAAGCGGCCGTAACCTTAAGTTAGGAATCATCCAGGCATTTAAGACTTACCTGAAAGAGAAGTGGGATACTACGAAAAACCACTTCAAGGATATCTGAAATGGAAGAAACGGATAAAGAAAGAAAGAAAGAAAGAAAGAAAGAAAGAAAGAAAGAAAGAAAGAAAGAAAGGAAGGAAGAAAGAACTGCGAATGTAAAACAGGGGCATTAAAATATTATTTAATATTGTTTTATGCTGTAGTCACTGCCACCATGATCTTACACAAGGCCGTCAGGTAGGTTGGAAGACGTCACATATCTGGTCCGTGCTACTGCCCGTTATTTTTTGCCGAGCTGCAGAATGTTGACAAAGAGGGTTGACAGTACAGGAATGACATTCCTTCTTCTTATTCTTCCTCCTATTCTTCTTAATCTATTGACCCTCTTGATTTGGTTTTTCCCTCTGACTCAGCGAGGGATCTCACTTCCAACGCCTCTGAGGCACGGTCCTTGAGCTTGAAACTGTGGGTTGAGGATACAACTGGGGAGAATGACCAGTACCTCGCTCAGGCGGTCTCACCTGCTATGCTGAACTGGGGCCCTGTAGAGGGATGGGAGGATTGAATGTAATAGAGAAGGAAGAGGGAAGGAAGCGACCGTCGCCTTGTGTTAGGTACCATCCAGGCATATCCCTGGAGGAGAAGTGGGAAGCCAGGAAAGCCACTTGGAGGATGGCTGAGGTGGGTATCGAACGCCCCTCTATTCAGTTGACCTCCCGAGGCTGAGTGGACCCTGTTTTAGCCCTCGAACAACTTTTCAACTTTCGTGGCGAACCCGAGCCTCTAGGGCTGGCAGCTAATCACGCTAACCACTACACCACAGAGGCGTACTAGGAATTGCGTTGACGGCATAAAGTGTTTTCAAATTTATAATACGAAATTTAACAATCTATTCTTTTTTTTTTTTTTTTTTTTTTGCGCAGCTGACTGGAACAGAACATTAACCAGAATTTGTACTTAAGAGCCTATTGGCTAATCCACTACAACAACAACAACAATAATAATAATAATAATAATAATAATAATAATAATAATAAACTTTTCCTCTCTTAATCTCTTTACCTTCCAGCGTTGGTCTTTCCCTCGGATTCAACTAGGGGTCCTACTTATACCGCCTCATGGGCAGTGTCCTGAAGGGTGAAACTTTGGGTGGGGATACAACTGGAGAGGAGGACCAATACCTCGCCCAGGCGAGTCAACTGCTCTCCTTAACAGGGGCCCTGTGAGGGGATGGGTCCTTCTGGAAGGGATAGACGAGGAAACGGTAAGGAAGCGGCCGTGGCCTTAAGTTGTTTACTATCTCGTCATTTGCCTGGAGGAGAAGTGAGAAACCGTGGAAAACCACTTCGAGGGTGACTGATGAGGGAATCGAACCCATTCCACTCAGTTGACTTACCGAGGCTGAGTGGATCCCGTTCGAGGCCTCATACCACTTTTTAACTTATCGTGGCAGAGCCGGGTATCCAACCCTAGCTCCGGGGGTGGCAGCTAATCATACTAAACACTACACCACAGGGGCGGACAATAATAATAATAATAATAATAATAATAATAATAATAATAATAATAATAATAATAATAATAGTATGGTTTTCCGTGTTTTCCCATTTTCACACTGGGCAAATACTGCGGCTGTGCCTAAATTAATATTATGGCCGCTACCTTCCCATTCCTACCCCTTACCCATCTTTCCGTCGCCGAAAACCTTCCATCCATTTTTGCGACGTTAAACCATTAACAAAACATCATATTTTGATGTAGCCTACTGAAATATTGCACGAATACCAAAAGTGCAACTGGAAGTTAAGGACATCACAATTAAATTAAATACATCAAAAAAACTATGGCGAATAAAAAATGGAAAAGGTTCAGGTCCGATTGTATCGGTCAGGCTGCCACTCAGCTCCCACTCCCCGGCGCTATCCCACTACTGCTCGCCACGGAGACTTTTGGCTGCTGGGTTTCCCCCCTGGCCCGGTACGCCTCTCCTTAGCCAACCTGGTCACCTCGAGCTCCCCCAAGGTACCCATATTGATGGCGAGCTTAGTGCGGACGCCAAGTCCACATGGGTCACTGAGCACCAGGACTCCCGACCTCAAACCATCCTCTAAACCCGGCCTCCAAGTAGCTGGATTACACGAGCACGCCACGACTCCCAACCACGTACTCACTTACAACTGCGGCCTTATATACTTACGCACGGTTCAAACTCAGGATAAGTGAAAATATTTTATTATGAATGACAGATGTATAAACCCAAATCAATGCAATATCCACGTTTTTATTAATATTTATCATCTGTCTAAAATTAAAGATCAATTTGTGAACATATTTTTATAAATACTTACCTAATCTACACAAAAGGTAAGAATGGCATCGCAGAGCCCTCTCTGAGCTAACTAAGTGACTTAATAAAACTTGTCTTGCCACGGTGAAACTCATCGGCCTCGATTTCTACGCTTCAACATTTATCATTGCAAGATGTTAAAATATTTATGGTTCAGCTGAACTTTTGGAAGTTCGTCCTTAAACAAAACAATTGTTGAAATTAATAAACAACAGTTTTACGTGTTAATTATTAATGATTCACTGGAAACTCGCGGCTATCACGTTGTCCTCTTTGCTGGGTTCTTGTCATATTTGTCACAAGAAATGTTAGTTGGTCCTCCTCTGTGGTGTAGTGGTTAGTGTGATTAGCTGCCACCCCCGGAGGCCCGGGTTGGATTCCCGGCTTTGCCATGAAATTTGAAAAGTGGTACGAGGGCTTGAACGGGATCCACTCAGCTTTGGGAGGTCAGCTGATTAGAGGTGGGTTTTCCCACCTCAGCCATCCTGGGATTGGTATTCCAGGCAAATACCGGGATGGTACCTAACCTAATGCCACGGCCGCTTCCTTCCCTCTTCCTTGTCTGTACCTTCCAAACTTTCCATCCCCTCACCCCTCCCCCACGTGGCCGCTGTTCAGTATAACAAGTGAGGCCGCCTCGGCGAAGTACTGGCCATCCTCCCAAGTACCATCCCCCGACCCAGAGTCTGAAGCTCCAGGACACTGCCCATGAGGTGGCAGAGATGTGATCCCTGGCTGAGTCCGAGGGAAAAACCGACCCTGGGGGGTAAACAAATTGAGAAGAAGAAGAAAACATGTTAGTTGTAGTATTTCCTGTTTTCAGGCTAGTGACAATGTAGTGAATGTCATGTTTTCCATTAGCTATTGAAATATTCCCTCATTTAATAAAACTAATCACTATGGAAGAACGTGTGAACATTTTGATCATGCATAGGCATTTGCTAGTTCACGGACCGCAACTGATACATGGCCTTCACATTGACTACAAGAGGTACACTGCGGGAGGTCAGTGTTCATTCATCCGCCACTCTTTCGTATCGTGAACCGGAAACTCAGATTTTAGTCAAACAACTGCAAATGTGTCTGTGATTTAGTGGTTAATGCGATTAACTACCAACCCCGGACGCCCGAGTTCGATTCCTCCATCTGCCACGAAATTTGAAAAGTGGTCTGAGTGCTGGAACGGGGTCCACTCAGCCTCGGGATATCAACTGAGTAGATCAATATAGCTTTACCGCAACTGGCGACTCCAAGTTTCTTGAGCTGATACTCGGTGGGTTAAATGCAATATTCTCGGACTCAGCGAGGGATCCCACCCCTACTGTCTAAAGTGCAGTGTCCTGGAGCGTAAGACTGTTGGGTCGGGGATACAATTGGGAAGGAGAGCCACTACCTCTCCCAGACAGTCTCACCTGCTATGCTGAACAGGGGCCTTGTGAGGGGAGGGACGTTTTGGAAGGAATAAAGAAGGAAAAGGGAAAGAAGCGGCCGTAACCTTAAGTTAGGAATCATCCAGGCATTTAAGATTTACCTGAAAGAGAAGTGGGATACTACGGAAAACCACTTCAAGGATATCTGAAGTGGAAGAAACAGATAAAGAAAGAAATAAAGAAAGAAAGAAAGAAAGGAAGAAAAAACTGCGAATGTAAAACAGGGGCATTAAAATATTATTTAATTTATTGTTTGTTTACTGTAGTCACTGCCACCATGATCTTACACAAGGCCGTCAGGTAGGTTGGAAGACGTCACATATCTGGTCCGTGCTACTGCCCGTTATTTTTTGCCGAGCTGCAGAATGTTGACAAAGAGGGTTGACAGTACAGGAATGACATTCCTTCTTCTTATTCTTCCTCCTATTCTTCTTAATCTATTGACCCTCTTGATTTGGTTTTTCCCTCTGACTCAGCGAGGGATCTCACTTCCAACGCCTCTGAGGCACGGTCCTTGAGCTTGAAACTGTGGGTTGAGGATACAACTGGGGAGAATGACCAGTACCTCGCTCAGGCGGTCTCACCTGCTATGCTGAACTGGGGCCCTGTAGAGGGATGGGAGGATTGAATGTAATAGAGAAGGAAGAGGGAAGGAAGCGACCGTCGCCTTGTGTTAGGTACCATCCAGGCATATCCCTGGAGGAGAAGTGGGAAGCCAGGAAAGCCACTTGGAGGATGGCTGAGGTGGGTATCGAACGCCCCTCTATTCAGTTGACCTCCCGAGGCTGAGTGGACCCTGTTTTAGCCCTCGAACAACTTTTCAACTTTCGTGGCGAACCCGAGCCTCTAGGGCTGGCAGCTAATCACGCTAACCACTACACCACAGAGGCGTACTAGGAATTGCGTTGACGGCATAAAATGTTTTCAAATTTATAATACGAAATTTAACAATCTATTTTTTTTTTTTTTTTTTTTTTTTTTGCGCAGCTGACTGGAACTGAACATTAACCAGAATTTGTACTTAACAGCCTAATGGCTAATCCACTACAACAACAACAACAACAATAATAATAATAATAATAATAATAATAATAATAATATTAATAATAATAATAATAAACTTTTCCTTTCTTAATCTCTTTACCTTCCAGCGTTGGTCTTTCCCTCGGATTCAACTAGGGGTCCTACTTATACCGCCTCATGGGCAGTGTCCTGAAGGGTGAAACTTTGGGTGGGGATACAACTGGAGAGGAGGACCAATACCTCGCCCAGGCGAGTCAACTGCTCTCCTTAACAGGGGCCCTGTGAGGGGATGGGTCCTTCTGGAAGGGATAGACGAGGAAACGGTAAGGAAGCGGCCGTGGCCTTAAGTTATTTACTATCTCGTCATTTGCCTGGAGGAGAAGTGGGAAACCGTGGAAAACCACTTCGAGGGTGACTGATGAGGGAATCGAACCCATTCCACTCAGTTGACTTACCGAGGCTGAGTGGATCCCGTTCGAGGCCTCATACCACTTTTTAAATTTCGTGGCAGAGCCGGGTATCCAACCCTAGCTCCGGGGGTGGCAGCTAATCATACTAAACACTACACCACAAGGGCGGACAATAATAATAATAATAATAATAATAATAATAATAATAATAATAATAATAATAATAATATGGTTTTCCGTGTTTTCCCATTTTCACACTGGGCAAATGCTGCGGCTGTGCCTAAATTAATATTATGGCCGCTACCTTCCCATTCCTACCCCTTACCCATCTTTCCGTCGCCGAAAACCTTCCATCCATTTTTGCGATGTTAAACCATTAACAAAACTTCATATTTTGATGTAGCCTACTGAAATATTGCACGAATACCAAAAGTGCAACTGGAAGTTAAGGACATCACAATTAAATTAAATACATTAAAAAAGCTATGGAAAAGGTTCAGGTCCGATTGTATCGGTCAGGCTGCCACTCAGCTCCCACTCCCCGGCGCTATCCCACTACTGCTCGCCACGGAGACTTTTGGCTGCTGGGTTTCCCCCCTGGCCCGGTACGCCTCTCCTTAGCCAACCTGGTCACCTGGAGCTCCCCCAAGGTACCCATATTGATGGCGAGCTTAGTGCGGACGCCAAGTCCACATGGGTCACTGAGCACCAGGACTCCCGACCTCAAACCATCCTCTAAACCCGGCCTCCAAGTAGCTGGATTTAGAGCTGGGGACGGAGCTGTTGCTCCTATGATTGCAATCGGTAGTGCGAGTGCAGCGCTCCCTCCGGTATTCTCCGGTAGTCAACTGTTGCTTAGAAACCAATCGGTGGTTTCGGAGGGCGAACGGAGGACGTAGCAACAGTACTGAATGTGTGCTCGCTTGCACTTCCAGTAGTGGAGCACAACGGATGTGGTAGCGACTGCTTTATAAGTATGAAGAAGGCGAATATATGAAATACATACATTCGCATTTATCGTTAACGTTTAAGGGTCTTACTAATAAAAAGTCCTTATACCGTTGTTTAACTCTTGTTTAGTTATTCAGTGAATAAACCCTGTAGAAGCGTTTTACATTTTTCTTACTAATAAACGAGGTATACGCATTGTATTACTACACAGCACGTATACACTCGTTCCAAGGTGTAGGAATCTTTTCCTGCAGTTCACTGACGTATTTCGCACGTTCACCGCCTTTATGATCGCTTCTGCTGTTTATCTACGAGCAAAACTTTCCGGAAGTCGCACAGTAGCACGGCATATCGAAAAGGCAGTGGCAACACTAAGTGAGACAGCTGGAAATTCGCTTAAACTGATATCAACATTTCTTCAGCTCGCTTGTGTAATGAACGCCAAAAAAAGAAATGGAATGGCTTAAGAAAAGATCAATAGCTCCTAACTGGGATAGTACGGAAAACGTAAGCAATTGTAATTGAATCGGCGGGTTGAAAAGGATACACATTCCAAAATCCTTACTTTTCAGGAGAAAGGAAAACCTGTTTTGTAGCTAAACGAAAGGTTAGATCAAAAAAGTTTCTATTAGGCATTTATACATCACATTTCTACGTATTCAACTACAAAGTATGGAAATCATATTACGTACGGTTTTCAAGTTATACCATTTTTTATGTCAAGGAATATGTCCCTTTTTATACTCAAATTTGAGAAAGATCTAAGATCTTTGTAGAGGCAGATAATGTATAATAAACTCGCAATTTAAAGTCTATTAAGCAGTAACACCTTAATACACAAACATACGCCCAACCACAATTTCTTTTATAGTTATTCATTGTCATTCCGTGAGACAGCTGGAAATTGACTTATATTGATATCAACATTTCTTCAGCTTGCTTGTGTAATGGACGCTAAAAAAGAAATGGAAAAGCTTAAGAAAATATCAAAAGCTCCTAACTGGGGTAGTTCGGAAATTGTAATTGAATCGGCGAGTTGAAAAGGGTACACATTCCAAAATCCTTACTTTTCAGGAGAAAGGAAAACCTGTTTTGTAGCTAAACGAAAGGTTAGATCAAAAAAGTTTCTATTAGGCATTTATACACCACATTTCTACGTATTCAACTACAAAGTATGGAAACCATTTTTTATCTCGAGGAAATGTCCCCTTTTATAGGTACTCAAATTTCAGAAAGATCTTTGTAGGGGCAGATAGTGTATAATAAACTCGCAATATCAAAGGTCTATTAAGCTGTAACACATTTTTACAAAAAAATAC
Source organism: Anabrus simplex (assembly GCF_040414725.1). NCBI lineage: Eukaryota > Metazoa > Arthropoda > Insecta > Orthoptera > Tettigoniidae > Anabrus > Anabrus simplex. The sequence goes on along the minus strand of NC_090265.1, from coordinate 629,775,140 downwards.
GCCCAACCATCATTTCTTTTATAGTTATTCATTGTCATTCCGTCTCTTTAAAGTGTTTTACTTTACGAAGATGTCTAGCTTCCATAACCTCTGAATGGTGTACCGTATGTCTTCTATGTTTAAAATATCGTGAAGATCATCGACGTTATCGTCATTCTTTCAACGTGTGTTCAATGTTAAATGGATAATTCGAATATTTTACAACGATTATATTACTGCTGACAATAAATACCACGAAAATAAACTGCTCACTCGTTTCTTTTTTTTTTTCCGCTACACGCTGCTATACAACGCTTATACAAGGGTCCTGGACTGTATAAGCAATTCAGTGAATAACTATAACAGATGTATACATAGGAGGCTTATACACGGTTTATTAGTAACGAATTTCGCGTAAACGGTGTATAAACCTTGTATAAAAGTTATACACCGTTTATTAGTAAGACGGTAATAATATATATATATTTCCGATAAAAGTCCATGCAAATAGAATAGACCTTATTATAATATTCCCTTTGAAGTGTAATATATATGATAGACTATAACTACTCCCGTACGTCCCCGCGGTGTTGGGGCCAACGCACCCGCTTGTTGCCCAGCGGCCCCGGGTTCGAATCCCAGCCGGGCCGGAGTTTTTAAATTGTAATGAATACTATCCCAGTCCTGGAGACCGGGTGTTTGTGACGTCCTTAATCTTCCTTTCCTCACACACAACATTCCACACTACCGCCATTCCAATTACACGCAGGTTCATACAATATGGTGCCTGTAGGGGCAAAAGATCCACATGGGTCGACGCCCCGAACCAATCCCATTTTGAAGAAAATAACCAGTGTTGAAAAACAACGCGAGAAGCAGGACTTGATCCAGTGAACCAGCGCTTTCGGAGCTTGAACGCTAACCACTTGAACACCGCCGTTTCGCGTTCGTGAACCTAAAGCACCGGTACATATTCGACGCGAAAAGTTATCCTGCGATTTTCTCGTGAATGCCTTAGTAGTACGCCGTACTACTTGCACATTATGTTGTCCTAATGGACTACTCAATGTGTACAAAGTTGGAAGGTATTCCGTGATCCGAACGTCATGGCCTCCCCTTGTAAGTGTATTCAGTCCGTGCGTATTAAATTTGCGTCTATATTTCCTCTGCTTGTTGTGTTGTGTAGGTAATGCAAAGTATATTAGAAAATAATTGTGGTATTGGTTTGATATTTAATCCCATTTTTAGATGGTATTCGTGTTTTAAAATATTTAAAGGCATTTAATAAATTCGTACAGAAATTTGTACCACAAATGCCACGAAGGCCGTCTGATGCATGGTATTTCTTTGAAATTACTGATGATAAACATCAGCAAAATGCACATTTTGCGGCCGCATTTACGCGACGGGTGGTAGTCGGCTTCAGCAGAAGAAAACAACATTGCTGTATTAAGCGAAACAGTTATGTTGTGAGAAAAGGGGATTGAATATGCGGGTGAAATACCTTTACGTTGTCATGCCGCTACAGTACATTCACTCGGTAGTTTACTCGGTACAACCGGAAGATGACGTCACAACAACTGCACCGCTCCGTTCCAGTCACTAGCCAGCGCTCTACCGTCTGAACTACTCAGCCGGGTACAGCATATAAACAATTCCAATCACTTCTCTCAGGTTTTACATGTAGGCTCTTTCTTCTTACTGCCTATGTGGTTTTTCCCTGACCCTTCAATACCACACCTTAACACTATCCAACCAACACAAACTTTGCCGTGGTAGCGAGTCTGACTCGGAAACCGGGAGATACTCCTTGTATCACTTCCCACTCTACCCAGCTATCTCTTTTCTTCTTAGAAATTAATAGCATGTCGGAGGCCATGTAGATTGAGTCGATAATAATAATAATAATAATAATAATAATAATAATAATAATAATAATAAACTTTTCCTTTCTTAATCTCTTTACCTTCCAGCGTTGGTCTTTCCCTCGGATTCAACTAGGGGTCCTACTTATACCGCCTCATGGGCAGTGTCCTGAAGGGTGAAACTTTGGGTGGGGATACAACTGGAGAGGAGGACCAATACCTCGCCCAGGCGAGTCAACTGCTCTCCTTAACAGGGGCCCTGTGAGGGGATGGGTCCTTCTGGAAGGGATAGACGAGGAAACGGTAAGGAAGCGGCCGTGGCCTTAAGTTATTTACTATCTCGTCATTTGCCTGGAGGAGAAGTGAGAAACCGTGGAAAACCACTTCGAGGGTGACTGATGAGGGAATCGAACCCATTCCACTCAGTTGACTTACCGAGGCTGAGTGGATCCCGTTCGAGGCCTCATACCACTTTTTAAATTTCGTGGCAGAGCCGGGTATCCAACCCTAGCTCCGGGGGTGGCAGCTAATCATACTAAACACTACACCACAGGGGCGGACAGTAATAATAATAATAATAATAATAATAATAATAATAATAATAATAATAATAATAATAATAATAATAATAATAATAATAATAATAATAATAGTATGGTTTTCCGTGTTTTCCCATTTTCACACTGGGCAAATACTGCGGCTGTGCCTAAATTAATATTATGGCCGCTACCTTCCCATTCCTACCCCTTACCCCTCTTTCCGTCGCCGAAAACCTTCCATCCATTTTTGCGACGTTAAACCATTAACAAAACATCATATTTTGATGTAGCCTACTGAAATATTGCACGAATACCAAAAGTGCAACTGGAAGTTAAGGACATCACAATTAAATTAAATACATTAAAAAAGCTATGGAAAAGGTTCAGGTCCGATTGCATCGGTCAGGCTGCCACTCAGCTCCCACTCCCCGGCGCTATCCCACTACTGCTCGCCACGGAGACTTTTGGCTGCTGGGTTTCCCCCCTGGCCCGGTACGCCTCTCCTTAGCCAACCTGGTCACCTCGAGCTCCCCCAAGGTACCCATATTGATGGCGAGCTTAGTGCGGACGCGAAGTCCACATGGGTCACTGAGCACCAGGACTCCCGACCTCAAACCATCCTCTAAACCCGGCCTCCAAGTAGCTGGATTACAGGAGCACGCCACGACTCCCAGCCACGTACTCAGTTACAACTGCGGCCTTATATACTTACGCACGGTTCAAACTCAGGATAAGTGAAAATATTTTTATTATGAATGATAGTTGTATAAACACAACCAACGCAATATCCACGTGTTTATCAACGATATTTACCATTTGTCCAAAATTAGAAGTTAATATATGTTCATATTCCATTAGGTAATTGTATATTTAATGCAACAGGTAAGACATGCATCGCAGTGCCCTCTCTTAGCTACTAAGTGAATTAAATTAGCTCATGGCCGGTCACTTAAGGGGAGACCCTACTGAGTTTTTCAGTCAAAAATGGTCCAGAAACCGAAAATGAGATTTTTCCATCAGATGATATTTCATTCCTTGCCGCGCATTGTGATATAATTATTTTGCTTGTACGGCCATTTTTAAATGCTCTGCGGGGGCGTTAAAATAACACGTGCACTTCAGTTTGAATGGACACGCCCACTTCCCTGCAGATAAAGTGGCATAGCTCGAAGATTCTTTTGTGTTTCAACTTGATTCTTGAGCATGATGTTTAGGAATGGCCTAGTGCTGCCATCTGTTATCTTATTTTTGATGATTTGTTGAAGAGGTGTATTAGGGAAAAAACTCAAAATCCAAATGAGAGTTTACACTCTGTTATTTGGCATAAATGCCCTAAACAGACCTTTGTTTCTAAAGCAAGGTTGGACATGGCTGTTGTAAATGCTGTGGGGGAGTTCAATATGGGTTCCGTAGCCTGCCAAAAGGTCAAAATGGCAGTTGATGGCAGACAATTGAGTGAAACCACTTACAAAGTGGGTCATGAACGTGACAGAGACAGGAAGCAGAAAAGTGCCATGAATAGTAAAGAAGACAAAAAAAAACTGTTAGCAAGAAGCAGAAGCAGTCAAAAGCAGTTGCTGAAGAGAGAAAAAGGACTAAGGAAGGAGAAACATAGGTGCTGGGAAGTTCTGATGAAGGTATTATTACTTGACAGATGTTTATTTATAAAACTATGTTTTTCTCAGAACTAACAATTTCAGATGTTTAAAACATTCCTTGCACAACAGGTTTTGCACGATTACCTTCAAACTGTGTCCTCACACTCTACATTATAAGGTTCATGAAACTTAGTATCCGTTTTAAAATGTAATTATAATTTTCAGAGATATTGGGTGTGAAATCCAAAATTTTCATAGGTTTTAACATGGTTATGAGGTGTAGCGAGGAAAATGGAAATAATTGGATAACCAATGGATTGTTTTTGAAATGAATACCAATTATTATTAAAATATGTCTTGTGACTATTGTAAGAAAGTTTCAAGAAAATATTTTCAAAAATATTGTGCATGGGACATTTTGAAAATGATGTACTTTTTTCAAAAAAATTGTTATAAATTGAAAAATATCCATTCAAATTCATTCAAATGTTATAATTAGCTTAAACTTACTTATCTCAATGTACTACCAAAATTTGGTGAAAATCAGATAAGAATTGTAGAAAAATTAAAACTCAGTAGGGTCTCCCCTTAATCAAACTTGTCTTACCGCAGCGAAACGCACCGACCTCGATTTTTACGTTCCAACACTTATCATCGCATGAAGTAACTGTTATGACACTCGTTACCTACTGGGAGTTTAGTGTGTTTTAATACCACTCCCAGAGGCCTGCGATCGATTCCCGGCACTGCCACGAAATATGCATATTGTTACGCGGGCTGGACCGGGGTCCACTTAGCCTCGGGAATTCAACGGAGTAGAAGACTGTTCGATTCCCACCTCAGCCATCCTCGAAGTGGTTTGCCGCTGTTTCCTTATTCTCCTCCAGGCAAATGCCTGGATGGTAGGCGTACCTAACTTACGCCCACGGCCTCATCCTTCCCTCTTCGTTGTCTGTCCCTTCCCATCTTCCCGTCCTCCGGAAGACCCCGGTTCGGTATAGATGTTTTGGCGCCTGGGCGAGGTACTGTTCATCCCCCTCAGTTTTATCTCCTGGCCCAAAGTCACACGTTCCAGGTCAGTGCCTTTGAGGTGGTAGAGGAATTATCCTTCGCTTAGTCTGAGGGAAGAGCCAATGCTGGAGGGTAAACAGATTAAGAAAGAAATAAAGAAAGGAGGGAGGAAGAAAAAGAAAGATAATTTATAAAAGTAACTACTAAATTATCAGATATATATATATATTGCTACCATACCATCCACGCCATTGCCCCATAGAACCATACGACAGCCTCATTGTCCTCATAATTTCGGGCTACCGCCATATAGAACCATACGCCATGGCGTTAGATGTCATAGGACCTTTTAAGTCTAGAGTCAAATGCCACCTCATCTAGAAAGCGAAGGAAAATAAACTTCAAAGTGATTGGTGAACAAAAGCTCTTTCGACTGTGCAAGGATCAACTGCACTCCACCGTTCCTAAGAATCAAACCAACGGCCTCCCAGGGCAATGGTGCGTTCGCGGCATAAGATCTAAATAACACGAAACTAACTTAAAGGCATAAATGAACGGAGGGAAATTTAGAATGCAATCTTTTTCCGGCAAAGTGACAAGCAAAGGAAAGTTTAAAAACCTTTCTTAATCTGCTTACCCTCCAGAGTCGGTTTTTGCCTCGGACTCAGCGAGGTATCCCCCTCTACCGCCTCAAAGGCAGTGCCCTGGAGCTTCAGACGCTGGGTCGTGGGATACAACTGGGAAGGATGACTAGTACCTCGCCCAGGCGGCCTCACCTGCTATGTTGACAGGGGCCTTGCAGGGGTATGGGAAGATTGGAAGGGATAGACAAGGAAGAGGGAAGGAAGCGGCCGTGGCTTTAAGTTAGGTACCATCCCGACATTTTCCTGGAGGAGAAGTGGGAAACCACGGAAAACCACTTCCAGGATGGCTGAGGTGTGAATCGAACCCACCTCTACTCAGTTGACCTCCCGAGGCTGAGTGGACCCCGTTCCACTTTTCAAATTTCGTGGCAGAGCCGGGAATTGAACCTGGGCTTCCGGGGGTGACAGCTAATCACACTAACCACTACACCACAGAGGCGGACCTATTTATTATTCATTGATAAAATCACGATTAATTGAAATCAACCCTGAATAATTCTACAATAATGAAAACATAATAGACAATGTCCGATGGACTAAATATGAATTAGGAGATGTCACTCCTTTCATTAAGTTTTTTTTTAACAATTCATTTTATTTCATCGTTTAAATACTGTAGTTTATCGTTCCATTCCCTTTTTTACATGACAATAAATACGCCTATATCATTATTAATGTGAATACTTCTTAAGAACAGAAATATCCTTGTAAATGCGACGGTTCTCGTTACAAGCCTTCTTCACTACTAGAAGAAACACATTATCTTGTCGAAAATTGGAGACAACTTGGAGTGGTCGCCTAACTAAATAATTATACTATTAATTAAATAAACAAAAGAATAAGCTAACACAAATGGGCGAAACCGCAACCATCGAAATATAATTAGACCAATGTCGGTTCCAGAAATCGAGCCCACATCGCAATGAATCCGATGACAAATAACGGGACAAAAACCGTTTTTAATTCAAACAAAAATCATTAAACACAACTCAAGGGGCATATTGAAAATTTATGTACACATTTTTAAAAACAAAGTATTAGCAATTTGCACATGCAACTGGCTGAACAACACAAACAAACAAAAATGTGTGTGACGATAAAATATCCATGGTCTGCCTTGGATTTCGAACCGATGGTCTCCAGGGTGCTACCGACAAACGGGTCTCTAAAAACTCCCTATTTCACTTATTCATCATGTAACCGTTCATGACATCGTCATATGTATATGGAGGCACCCTGCATAGAGAATATGCCGTTTTCCGCGCAGCTCTACGTTAAATAGCCGCCAAACGGGGATATTCTTGACGGTTCCGGGACTCGAGCCGCACGACGTAGAGTCGCGCGCCCCTCCTCTCGTTGCGCGCAATTGGGAAAAGAGGGAGTACAAGCGCCGGTAAGTGGAGTTCGTTCTCTCTCTGAGCGAGAGAGCTGGAGCAAGCAAGATGTCACATGACTAAGGAGTGAGGTCACGAAGCAGCCTCAAAGAAGTCGTCTCACCATACGAGACGATATCACCCCATGTATTCCCCTAAATATCTAGTGGCACTAATGCGTAGCTGTCAACTGTTTCGAGGGTATTAACATTAATAACTCGGAAATACTTGATGGATAATTTCGAGTTACGACTTCGGTGAATGAAAAGATTTTATGCGGATTTATCATGCAGAGAACCATTCTACATAATAAGAATAATAGGAAGTACGCAGATAGTTGATGGCACGAAGAGAGTAAAACCAGATGCCCGACTCTGACAGGACCAGGAAAACTAAAAAATCCCCGGATTCAGGTTCCACCTACTGAGAATTGATACTGACGCTACCGAGCTCGATAGCTGCAGTCGCTTAAGTGCGGCCAGTATCCAGTATTCGGGAGATAGTAGGTTCGAACCCCACTGTCGGCAGCCCTGAAGATGGTTTTCCGTGGTTTCCCATTTTCACACCAGGCAAATGCTGGGGCTGTACCTTAATTAAGGCCACGGCCGCTTTCTTCCCACTCCTAGCCCTTCCCTGTCCCATCGTCGCCGTAAGACCTATCTGTGTCTGTGCGACGTAAAGCATTTAGCAGATACTGACGCTTTGATGATTACGGACGAACCCGCGAGGGACTCGGAACGAAAATTGATCAGTGGAAAGAGGGATGTACAGGCTTTGATTGGATATCAAATTCAACGTCTAAATTACCGTTTAACGGACCGATGTTTGACAAGGGGACGTGGACTGACTCCCCCTCCAAAAAAATATGGCTTTCCACTATAAAGGCGAGTGGCAAGAAGGCAGTATGCACAGTATATCCAGTGCATTCGGTCTAATCAGCAGACCTATTCTTTAGTGAGCAGTCAGTTTTAATATTCAGTGTTTCACATTGTGAAGGTTCCTTATCAAACAGTGTTATGTAGTGGTAAATTACAACACACAGTGAGTGACAGTGCGCTGCGTGCTAAATATTTGTTACTTCCTTAATGCAGTTTGCTATGATCTGGATGTGATAAAATTTTACTTTGATTATGTGTCAGAGAGGCGCGGGATGGTAAAAAGAGGTGGTCGGTTGAAGTGTATTATTACGTGCACAGGTACAAAACTGATCTAAGTGAATCTAGTGGACTGTGCCGCATTATACGAGATATATAAACGATCGTATAATCGAGGATAAATTAAGGAAGTCATCCAATAAAGAGATAGTTCGATCACAGTGTTACAGTAAGGCAGGGCCTCTCAGAGTGCATGCGCGTGGTGCATGCACTGTGCACGGTGCAAAAGACGACTTCGCTTGGTTGACCAGAGTGCAGACCCCCCACTCCTCTCTCCCTACACCTGTCTCCCCGTTCGGCCTGTCTCCGCGTTCCTCACCTTCACTGCTGTTTCTCCCCCACTGCGAAATGTTTACGTGTGGTGAGCGGAGACGCACAGTTGTATGGGACAAGGTTACCAGTGTTATTAAAAAAATTAAAAAAATGAATTAGAAATACACATACATGTTTGAGAGGAATGTAAACATAATTTTAAAAAAATGCAGAACCCGTAACCAAAATGAAAATGCTACAGTACTGGAACAAAACTCATTTGTGGATATAGAATGCTCTTCTTCAAGCTGTTTCAACTTCCTTAATTCTTTCTCTCTGACGTCTCCTATGATTTCACAATAATTTTCCGAATGTAGTCTGTTGTAGTGTCTTTCAATAGATGATTTTCTTACGCACGTAATTATCGTCCCACAGATTAAGCATTTGGCGTTATCGTCACGACAAACAAACAAAAACAAAAAATACGAAAGTTCCCAGTTCGATTGAAATGGACTTTCGGAAGTCTTTGCTTTCTTCGAAACAGGTTGCTCCATTATTATGTTGTTGTCGTGCGCTTGTCTATTTCACTGATAAACACGTCGTCTACCACCAAACGCTTCGTCGCTCTCAGCACACTACACCATCCGAGTCAAGCCGAGTTGAGGCGAAGCGTACCGATGCACAGTGAACAGAGCCTATGCACCTCGCTCTGCACGCGTGAGAGTTTGGGCGTTTGAGAGGCCCTGCAGTAAGGCTTGAACCAACGATAACAGTGAGTGGCTTATACGCCAGCATTTTAGTAGATCGGGCGGCACTCTCCGTATTCTCTCAAACGCAGTGAGTTGTACATCGTGTCAATGATTAGTGAAGTGGAGTGGGTCGATTGATGACGAGCACAAATATATATTAATACCTAACATTCATATCCTGTGTTTGTGACCGAGATTAGATTACTTGTGGAGAACTGGTGTATACAAATGAAGGTATCGATATCGGGCTTCAGGACAAATTACCGATATAGGGCTAGGATACTTGAATTTATGAGTATCCTTAGTCATAACAAAGTTATAATGCATGACACAATTAGTGCATTTATGACAAATTAGTTCCTCCTCATTTGCATATTTGACCTCCGAGAGCTTCAAGTTTGAAGAGGGCTGGTGAACGGTCCGCTGTACAGTCACTCCAACGCATCTGGGATACTCTGGAGCCTCCAACGTCAGACGAGGATTCAACCAACATGCAGGTGAAGCGACATAGGACGACTCTGGAGGCGATCGCGAGTGAAGACGTCCTGATGACAGCTTAAAACCCTGGTTGTGCTCCCTGAGGAAAACTGATTGCAGACATCTGAGTGTTGAATACATTTTAACTTTTTACCGCGATAGCTAGTCACATTTAGATAAGTAAATAATTTGCATGTAAATACTTTGAATATTATTTGATTGTAACAAAAGTTTCAGAGGGATTATAGTTTTGTAAGACTTTTTTCTGTGAGATTTTCTTCGTGGTTTGAACCACTGATTTCATTCATTGTGGGGAAATAGTGCATGGTAGTTATAAGACCCTAGTATAATTTACAGGTGACGTGACGCAAATGAAAGGGAATAAATTTTCGTAGTATGATCTTATCGTCCAAAGCTAAGTTTAAATGCTATGATTCATCACAAGAATTCCCGATTAGTTATTCTTGATGGCACGTCACAAAATGGTAGAAATTCCTCCTGTATAGATTTAAGACTGCAAACTTCAAGACGACAAAGAATCAACTGTGGGGGGTATAATTGAATTACGTAGACCGCGATTAACTGTGAAATTTTCTTTTTATCCTGAAGGCTAGAGTCTTCTCTTTAAATGTGCATGGTCTCGGGATGAGGATTGGAAGGACGGTACTTGATTTGTAGACTCGTGAATTGGAAAGTGCAGTGGTGCTTAAATATGTGAATTCCCCTGTTGAATATACATTTGGGACGATGGAGAATGCCGTCTCGTGAACAGGATAATTGAGGTCATATGTATGATGTTGCGCTGATAGCGTTAATGAATCGCAGAGAGAGAGTTATTTTGTGATGATATGAATATTTAAGAATAGCAGGTAGAGTGAGAGGCTTTGCTTTGCGGGGAAGAAAAAAAGGGGACGAGCGAGCCGACCCGTCTGACAGTTTTATGGCCTAGGGAGCTCGAATGAGGTTTGTTGACCACTTTGTAAGGAGATACATTCAGTTCATTCTTTCTTTCCGTAGTAGAACGAAGACATGCATAAATCAAGAAATTGACATCGTCGTACATATCTCAGATTTGACAGATGAATGAAATCCTCCCATCTTTGTTATTTTTTATTAAAATAAAAACCGTTATAGGGCTTCCAGGTTATTATACCCCCACACGCCGAAGTTCCTGAGTTCGAGTCCCAGGATTGTTGCCCACGCGTTGCAAATGAGATGGGTCTTGCCAGATACCGTTCTTTCCAGGAAAATGAAGTGCAGAATATTATATTATTTCTTCAAGTGAATGTCTATTATATGTCATATAATGTGATATGCTGGTTGCTGAGTTGGTATATGTATTGTTTTTTTAGGGACACCGTTGAAATGGAATGTCGCGTGTTATATTACTGCATAGGCAATCCCAATGAAACAGGTGTTATGCGGGAGTTAGTACTCCGCACTATAAGTGTGGTGAGTTCATTAACGTAGCAATGTGACTTAACTATCACGTGTTTAAAATGTGCTCAGCGAATTTGCAGTAACCCTCAATTAACACGTGATATACAAATTGAATGAAATAATTCACGTCGTAAAGAAGATATGCCTTTGTGTAATATGTGTATAAACTGTTTTTAATATAATATATGATAAGATCTTCCGTATGCCAAATAGTTCTAGAAGGGGACGCAATTTCAATGTATTTTTAATGATTTGAAGGTTATGAAGTGATAAATGCTAATCTGAAAGAGACAGAAAAGGACATTCAAAGCTCAAATCTAATTTATGAATTAATGTTATTGCATATGCAAATATCCCGGCAAATCTTTGTGTAGCGTATTATACAAGTGTCTCCTTAGCTAATTAAAGGTGTTTGTACAAAAATAGATGATTTTCCTTCTCATTAGTAGTGTATTCGTATTCCTCTGATGCCCGAGACTCTTTCCCCCTACTTAGAATTAAATGGTTTAAGCCCCTTTTTAGGACATACCACGTACCCAAGCTCTTGAGCCAGCCGAGGAAAGACTCAAGTAGGGGTGATGGTCTTGGACTCCAGGGACTGTTCGAGAGTCTCTTCAAATGAATCCTTACAGCCACTTCATAAGCCAGTTAAGATAAGTTGTTATGCACTAGAACCCTGGACAAGTGCATACAATAAGGTCAACAAATCATACAATACTGGCGTTCCAGTTATTTAATTTCTTTATAGATATAAACAAGAACGAGTTAAAAAGAAATCGTTTAAATGTAATCGTGTTTATGCGAAACATCAAGCATTCAGTCTTAGTGAACAGGCTTGAACAATAATAATGGCAGTGACCCTGCTGACAAGGGAGTGCTAGCTCACCTTTGTTTAAAATAATAAATCACACAGCGCAGAACCACACCTAATAATGAGTGGCCGCAGATCACTACTTGTCAACAAACTCAAGGCGAGACGAACCGTCTCCCTGAAAATACATCTTGGTAAATAATATAATTTCAACTGATTTCCTCTTACCTTATTCCAAAGCTCCACTGGCTTATTAATTCTCTGTCCGCTTACAATTCTTTAATTCAATATGAAGCCTCTATTCATCTTTTCAATTTCACATCCATAGACTTAGAATATCCAGGTTCACGTCCATCCGAGTACATAGAATATTTCATCCTATGTTTTCCTACAGTTTGAACTCAGACAAAAATCAAATATGGATTTAAACGTATCCATAATACTATTCTGATATTAAAGAAAAGCAAATACTTGGCATAAAAGTAAAAATGTTATCTAAAAATGGGAGGGCGTTCGTTCGTGTCCAGGCTTGTCACAACTTGCACAAATAATTAATACAGCCATCTTCATATTCTCTTCATGCAAAATTACATTAAAACAAGAGTGCCTTCCTATCCCCATGATTATTATGCCAAAAGTGGCATTTTGAAGACACTGTCACCATGCATTACCAAAATAGGTTAAATATTCGATAAAATAAAAGTATACATATCACGGTTTGAAATCATCAATAATAAAAATCTATATTTTGCCCTCCTAATCTGAAGCACTCTCAACCTTACTGATATTTCATCGTTAAATCACGCACATGCATTACATTAAATTTATATTTTATAGGCCCGAAGTTTTAGCCCATATAATAGAATTTCCATTCCCGTCTAGATGAATGTATTTTAAACAATATGAAGACCACTCACAAGTCTCTCTCTAATTCAAGAACACATGCAATTTAGATTACTAACCTAATTTATGTGATCTACATATTACATAACCGTGCATTTATTTGGATAATATTTAAATTTTATGTACTTATCGTCATGTCGAGAAATCCATGGCTCGGGCGCAGGAAAGGCCCTTGTCGTCGTTTAGCCTCACATGGTGCTGACGTGGATCACAGGTTCGATTCCTCTTCTAGTCCTGCTGAGCACGTTCATAATCCCAAGGTCCTCTTCTTCACTGTAACAAGTCTAATGACGTTGAAATAAGTTGCGTCATTCACATACACAATTTTTCAAAACTGTAACACAGTTCTCGCGGTCACGTTATTTAAATATTTTCAATACTATCACTTGGACAACGTTTTTCACACCGCGTATTTGCAAAATGTATATTATTACTCCCGAATACAGGTAAGGCCAGAACACCAGCTAACCGTGTGTCTGCCTTCAATCTTTCGCGTCAAGTGGATGTTGTCTCAACAAGGCTGCCCCTTATATAATTTTACCCCTACACGAAAAATAGACGGCGTTCAATCTCCATTAACATTTTTACAAATCAGTGGTTATACGGGTTATGTAACATCGGCAATGCGCTCAAATGTGTGGCTCAGACTTTTAAGTAATTTAGTTATGGACGGAATACGCATCGATCGACGCTTTATTTAAAATTTATTATCAAAATGATGCCTTTACGGGGATCCCCCTTCGGACTCTGCGTACTTAGTTGGCGTGGGGACGCTACTGGTGCTTATATAATCAAATGGTAGCGTAATTTTCCACACGTTAAAATTTTATAAACAACTCGAAGTTTGGAAGAGGTATATTATGACAACATATGACATGCCGAGGTTTCCCGTACGAATTATTATGCAAATCTCGAAATCTTACAATACAAATCAATCTTGCACGTTGGCATTGCCGTGTTTCGGCCATTTTTAGTGGGCGGAGTTATTAGTATAGATTTTCTTTCCTTGCCATTTTTCATAGCTCTCTCTCTATCTGGGGATTCTTCCAGCTATGATGGACTCGTGTTTACGCCCCAAGTCGGAGGCGTTGTGAAAACTGATGCAACCTAATGCAACTTTCTGTAATATGGACAAGGGAGCTTGACAAAAGTTTTCACCACCTAAAATAATTATTAAATAAATATGTATATGACCGATACGGTCACAATATACTTTAACAGACGGTAACTATGCAAGCATGAGTATGATGTGTTATGCAGAATTTGGAATAAAAGTAAATCAGTTGTTTATTCCATAAGGACCGGGCGAGTTGTCCGTGAGGTTAGAGGCGCGCGGCTGTGAGCTTGTATCCGGGAGATAGCGGGTTCGAATCCCACTGTCGGCAGCCCTGAAGATGGTTTCCCGTGGTTTCCCATTTTCATAACGGGCAAATGCTAGGGCTGTACCTTAATTAAGACCACAGACGCTTTCTTGCAACTCGTAGGCCTTTCCTATCCCATCGTCGCCATAAGACCTATCTGTGTTGGTGCGACGTAAAGCCACTAGCAACAACAACAACAACAGCAACTATTCCATAAGGAAGTTGTGTGGCTAGTGGACGAAAATTTTGAAGCAGTGGAAAGTAGAGCACTGCAAATGTATGCTTTTCACTGGTTCATATTCGTTGGAAGGTCCTGGACTCGAGGGAGTTTCCCTGAGCGGAGAGCGCTTGCAACTATGTTGAGGAGCGAACTATGATCGCGAGAAGGACAATCACAGGTATGAAATGAAATGTCGTATGGCTTTTAGTGCAGGGATATCCCAGGACGGGTTCGGCTCGCCAGGTGAAGGTCTTTCTATTTGACGCCCGTAGGAGACCTCCGCGTCGTGATGAGGGTGATATGATGATGAAGACAACACATACACCCAGCCCCCGTGCCAGTGGAAGTAAACAATTAAGGTTAAAATCCCCGACCCGGCCAGGAATCGAACCCGGGACCCTCTGAACCGAAGGCCAGTACGCTGACCGTTCAGCCAACGAGTCGGACATCACAGGTAACAATAGGCAAGCATTTGAAATTCTATTAGAAATCGATGAAATAATGCCATAACATTTATGTTTGTCTGATTTGTCTTTTTATTACTTATAATTTATACCCGGTACAATCTTCTTATTACAGACACTGAATCTATGAAAATTAAATACGTAATTTTTATCTTGTAAGAAACATTAAATATAATCCTAATTTTAAACAATTCGGATGAAGTATATCATCATTTAGAACACTGAACAGCGAAATAAAGTAGTATATTTTGTTCTTTCTGTTTTGTTTAATTCAGTGTCTTACATTTTGTTTGCCGTTGCATTGTTTAAATATATAATGTGTACCCCTACTCTTGTATAACAGACCGAACGTACATTAAATTATGTCTTGGGTAGAAAGTAACAAGGATGTAGAATAAATACATTTTTTAAATAATTTGTTTAATGTCGCACCGATACATATATTTCTTACGGCGACGGCAGACGGCTAGGAATGGGAAGGAAGCATCCGTAGTCGTACTTAACGTTCATCCCTCAGTATTTGCCTAGTGTAAAAATGGGAAATCACGAAAAACCATCTTCAGGGCTGCTGACATTGAGGTTCGAACCCACTGTCTCCTGAATGCAAGCTGACAGTTACGTGGCCCAAACCGCACAGTCACTTACTCGGTAAATGCAAAATTAGACCCTGTCTTTGGTTCGAAACCAAAAGTAATGTAAGAATAACGAGATAAAAAGATGTTGAAAAGGAGGTTCAGTTCTGGCTGTTTCGGCCGAGCTGCCAACCAGTTCCCACTCCCGGCCCTACCGTAATACAACCCCGATGAGCCCCACACTAACTAACCTGATCGCCCCAAACTGTCCCACGGGTGGAGTGCTGACATCTGGTTAGTGCGGACACCTAGACCCTACAGGCAAATACAGTAGACAATACGCGACATTTCGGGATTTAGCCTTGTTAAAATGGGAGACAATTCGACGGTGGCGCTCCTAGTGACTTGACCTGAAAAGTCGCGCTAAATTCAAATATCAATGGAAATGCATATACGAAAATGGATAAATAAATTACGTCTAGAAAGAAAGTATTATTGAGATATTAACTTCGAAGTTGCTAAAGCAATTCTGGATAAATGAATGAAGAATTTTTTAAAAGGTTATTATTTAAAGACTGAAATTAAACATATAAACAAGATGTGAAATGGACTGCTGTGAAATGGCTTGATCTTTCATTTATGCATTACTTTTTTTTGCTTTAGCATTCCTGCCTGAACTGTTACGGTTAGATTTGTCTTTTTTCTAATTTAAAAAACATTGTATCATCACATTAAGACATTTGTCAATAAAAATATCGGCACATTCCTTACACACATGAAGCAATGAATTAACATTTAAAAGTTGGACAATTTTCCTCTTAACATGAAGCCTACTAACAGAAAGAAAATCTATAAAATCCCGGCTTTAATCTGAGAAGAGGGATAAAAGGAAGAAAAGTATGAAAATGTTGTCGATAGTGATGCTTTGAGGAATATTTACGTACAATTAGAGTAAATGTGTAACATATCCTTGGCTGTATAGTCGAGTATTTCTAAAGTCGCTGGCCTGGAAATGATCTGAAAAGATCTTATAATTCTTATACAAGTGTAACGTCCCTTCTTTCTCGTACACCTTATCCAAATCCAAATCAATTTTGTGACATTTCAAAACCTACAGATCACACCTACAACAACACATCGGTATTGAAGGTTAACTGCTGCACTATACAATAAAATATGCGTATTATATTTTAAGCCAGTTAAAATATGGGTGAGCAGGTCAGAAGATTATGAAGAATTTGGTAATTAATAAAGTCCGAGGGAGAAACCGACCCTGGAGGGTAAGCAAATTAAGAAAGAAAGAAAGAAAGAAAGAAAGAAAGAAAGAAAGAAAGAAAGAAAGAAAGAAAGAAGTACATTTAAAAGAATATTTTTCCTTTAACAGGTCACAAATGAAAGTAATACTTGACTTACAAACCTTATTTCTTTAGCGGGCTATGTTTTAGGAGAGATACAAAAATAAAAAGAAAACACCAGTCATAAGGTTTTGAACCAGTTACCTGTATAACGTCTACTATAAAAATCTCTTTGTCACTGGAAGAATATATATGCAAACACAATATTACTTACGTTTTCTTGTCACGAGAGAAGCGAAAGAAAGACCGCGCATTCTTCTCTACTTCATAGTTACTGCAGCCAAACACAGCACATACCTTTCCCTATCATGTTGAGAGGAGATATCAAGGAATGGCACACGCTACTATTTAATTATGTCAACTCACTGAAAACGCATAAATAACACCAAAAACTTCACACACAAATACACGTGCTCTTATGGCAGAATCAGTAGTTCTTAGGTCTACCCGCTAGAGAGAGCTCTAATAGCTGTCCTTCGATATCTCGCTGAGTGTCACGTATTGTCTCTACTGTATTTGATACAGGTGACTGAATACCAGGACACCCGACCTCAAACCATCCTCTAAACCCGGCCTCCTCAGAGCTGGATTACAGGAGCACGCTACTACTTCCAGCCACGTACTCGTTCACAACAGCGACGTTATACAGGTAACTGGTTCAAAACCTTATGACTGGTGTTTTTTTAATTTTTGTATCTCTCCTAAAACATAGCCCGCTAAAGAAATAAGGTTTGTAAGTCAAGTATTACTTCCATTTGTGAACTGTTAAAGGAAAAATATTATTTTAAATTTACTTCTCTTTCTTTCTTTCTTTCTTTCTTTCTTTCTTTCTTTCTTTCTTTCTTTCTTTCTTAATTAATTTATTTACCCTCCAGGGTTGGTTTCTCCCTCGGGCTTTGTTAAATACCAAATTCTTCATAACTTACCGTCGGTAAATGCAGAGTGGGTTTCGGCCCTTGGGTTTCGTCCAATAGAAGTAGTAGTACTAGTACTCGCCATAACTTACCTGTCTGAGAAATGTCTTCAATTACCTCTCCATACACAATGGCAGAAATACCCGAGCACATAATACCACCATCCTTGCACTATCGATCGACAGAGCATAGCAGGTGAGGTCACCTGGGCGGGGCACTGGTTCTCCTGCCCATTTGTTTCCCCCGAACCCAAAGTCTCACGCTCCAGGACACTGCCCTTGAGGCGGTAGAGGTGGCCCTCACTGAGTCCGAGGAAAGAACCATACCTGGTAGGTAAACGGATTAAGAAAGAAAGACAGAAAGAAAGAAAGAAAGAAAAAGAAAGAATCAGACTTTTTCACCATATCCATCAGTCATTTACTCTTTTAAACACGAGTTTATTTAGGAGAATCTGAAACGCTAGATATTCTTATTTTATGTGAGTTATAGGCCTATTATGTTATATTGAAATTTCCGCAGCCTGGATTTTAATATCGTCCTCCTGTGATGACAGGAATTTTCCCTGCATAACGAAATTCTTTTACTCCTTTTTGTCACGGCTGTTGTTAAAGTGTAAAACTGCTTCATTCTTTATCTCAGTGTAAGTGAGCGGAAGAGTGATTCATTTGCAGACGAAGAAGTTTTGGAGATAAAGCTGCCGTCTCCGCTGGAATATGCGAATATGATATACGTTGTCCCCAAACCTCGAAGGACAGGAATGTGGTGTGATGGGAAGGATTAATTTTCTTGTCAACAGGGCAATACTGGTCGAATTTCCATCATAGCTGTCCTCTTCACGCATGAAAAATAATGGAATAACTGATAAATCAAACTGTAATAATGTTTCGTAGAAAACTGCCTTTCTGTTAAACTCTTTAATTCGGAGGCTGGTTGGGTCCTCAAAAAGGATATGAGGTTATAAGGTTAACAGGGAAACCATCAAAACCGATGGATTCGCCATGAGGCGTACAAAGCATTGGTTACGTCTGTACGGCAGGTAAAATGTTAACACACACACTGACAGAGTGTGATCTTAAGTGGAGAACAGTCCGGCTCCATGGCTAAATGATTAGCGTGCTGGCCTTTGGTTCAGTGGGTCCCGGGTTCGGTTCCTGGCCGGGTCTGAGATTTTAATCTTCATTAGTTAATTTCGATGGCTTCGGGGCTGGGTGTGTGCCATCTTCAACATTAGAATTCATCATAGGTAGGGCCCCATCTTCACAGATGCGCAGGTCGCCTTTACGGCGTCAACTCGAAGGGCCTGTACCAGGCCCCTTTGGAGGCCACACGACGTTATAGTGGAGAATAAAGTGAATGAAAAATAGTGCATCTTCTGAACACAAGAGGGTTGTTAGGCTTTTTTAGTGCTCTTAATACTTGAGAAGATTAATTTTGTTTATTTTTTCTACTTATACCCTACTGGTAGTCAACGGCTCTTTTACTTACATTCTTATTCTTCTTCCTCTTCTTCTTTTTAATCTGTTTGCCCTCCAGGGTCGGTTTTTCCCTCGGACTCAGCGGGGATCCCACCTCTACCACCTCAAGGGCAGTGTCTTTGAGCGTGAGACTTTGGGTCGGGGGATACAATTGGGAAGGATGACCAGCACCTCGCCCAGGTGGCCTCACCTGCTATGCTGAACAGGGGCCTTATGGGGGGATGTAAAGATTGGAAGGGATAGATGAGGAAGAGGGAAGGAAGCGGCCGTGGCCTTAAGTTAGGTACCATCCTAACATTTGCCTGGAGGAGAATTGGCAAACCATGGAAAACCACTTCCAGGATGGTTGAGGTGGGAATTGAAACCCTCTCTGTTCATTTGACCTCCCGAGGCTGAGTCGACCCCGTTCCAGCCCTCGTACCACTTTTCAAATTTCGTGGCACGCGGGGAATCGAACCCGGGCCTCCGGGGGTGGCAGCTAATCACGCTAACCACTACACCACAGAGGCGGACTACTTACAAAGTACGAGTGAAATCTGCCTCATAACTAGACCTAGGAATTTTAGCTGCTGCATTTCAATTCTTTTTCGCTATTAAAATGCCCAAGTTAGCTTGTCTGGCAAAGAAAACATGAAGTGAAGACCCCTAAATGTGTTTTAGTTGCACCTTTCTGCACCTTTTCTCAATGCTACTACCTTTTTGCACCCTTCCTTAATGCCAGCAACTTTTTTCTATTAGTGTATCCGGCTCCATGGCTAAATGGTTAGCGTTCTGTCCTCTGGCCACAGGAGTCCCGGGTTCGATTTCCGGCATGATCTGGAATTTCAACCATAATTGGTTAATTTCGCTGGCATGGGTGTATCTGTCGTCTTCATCATCATTTCATCCTCATAACGACACGCAAGTCGCCTACGAGAGTCATTTCAAAGACCTGCACCTGGCGAGCCGAACATATCCTCGGTCACTCCCGGCACTAAAAGTCATGCGCCATTTCATTTTTTTCCACTACTATAATACTTTTTTGGTTCCTTTGCCGCATTTTATTCCTAAAGATATTAAACAAGAAAAGCCGAACATTTCTCCTGTGAAGCTTGGTTCTATGTAGTTCCTCATTTTGTCGCTAGAATCGTAGGCTCCCTATAGTACACTAATCGGAAGCTTAAGTATGAACTTGGTGATTGTTTAACTATTAGCTTGCTGCCCTTCATCAGCTTCTTATCTGCCGGCCTTGTTATTATTACGTAGGTGACTTCAAAATACATTTTGACTTTTGTGTGGTGCCTGCCAACGTACTATCACGCTATTTTTTATTACTGTAGTATCAGTATCAAGTATGTTGAAACATAAAATGAACGCCGAGAACATACGTGTTAGTGCTAAACAGTTTAGTGCTGATGGTATTCAGAGCGACGGGTCAGTTCTGAGGTGCAATGTTTGTGATATATCAATAAAAACTGATATTTTTTTAAAAAAGAAACAGCGTAATCATTCAGGAAAAAACATGCGAAGAAGAAAACGGCTGTATGAAATTTTTTTAATGGGCTGTTGTGATGGATGTGAAGGAAGCACTGGATGGTATTGCAAAGCAGATACTAGAACAGAGCTTAGCCAAAAACCCCGATTTTTTTTTTTTTGCTAGGGGCTTTACGTCGCACCGACACATATAGGTCTTATGGCGACGATGGGATGGGAAAGGCCTAGGAGTTGGAAGGAAGCGGCCGTGGCCTTAATTAAGGTACAGCCCCAGCATTTGCCTGGTGTGAAAATGGGAAACCACGGAAAACCATTTTCAGAAAACCCCGATGTTAAGAATGCTGTAACAAACAGGCATTAAATATCGACTGAAAATAAAATATGCACCACTTATATCTGTTGACGCTGAACATTTCTATGTATACGCATTTACTTAGTGACCGGAGATACAACCTCACTGAAAATAACATTCAAATATTATCTGTTTTCTGGACGCGTGGTTTTAATGACGTTGTGTTCTGGGACTTGTTTTAGGCAGATTTTTAATACCGGTACATAATAACATGAGTGAATTTTGTGTCCTTTCATATGTCAACTTGGTTTTGGTGATGTTTGTATGAATATTTACAGTACATTTAAAATTGGCACTTTTTTTGCATCTTGTTCGACTAAAATAAAGCACCCTTTTTGCAACTTTTTAACCAAAATTTTGCACCTGAAATTCCTAGCTCTACTCATAACGTGGATTTACAGACGGTTAGGGGCGTCGTGAACTGTCAGATAGGTACGATTTGTGCTATCAACTGAAGTTGAACGTTGAATCCACTGGACGTTAAAACCAACTTCTGCTAGCAGATGTCGTTATAAGGCTCAGTGTACCCCATACCAGACTACTGAAGGTGTGTTAAAGTTGAATCCGAGAGAACCAACCAACTGGGTAACTATTACGCTAACACCTTAACAGCCTCCGCGGCCTATTTGATAAATTATTCAAGATTAGATGTTATTTTAGATTACGAGAGAATTCATATAAGAGTATCAGAAAGACAAAGACACCTCCGTACAGGCCATGAAGGCCCTTGGAGGAGTGGAAGGTAAAGGCTTCCACCATTGTTAGCCACGGCACTTGATGGGGTAGAGTGGTTAGCTCTACGCCCAGCCGCCTTTGCCCCCAGGAATTAACCTGGTACTCATTTTTGGTGTAGGCTGAGTGAACCTCAGAGCCATATGCACCTCCGGAAGTGGAAATTTCGTTTCTTAAATTTTACGACTTCCTGACGGGGATTCGAACCAACGCCCTTCCGGGCGAACCGAGCACGCTTTTACCGCCTCGGCCAGGCAGCCCCTATAAGAGTATCAAGAGAAGATATGGTGAGGAACTGTTGTATTGGACGAGGTTTATAGATTTTCATCACTCCTAATAAATCCTATTGTTCAGTATAGGCCCGACGAACACTTTCTGAAAGAATATCTAAAAAGAAACTGTAGAACAACCTACGAAAATAATAGTGTTTTGTGTGATTTCAGGAAAACAAAATGGACCGAATTCATTGTTCAAGGTACAATGCGGAAAGAACGGTATTTTCGCTTACTGGATATACGGTTAATTTCCCAATTATAGACGTTATTTCCCGTGTAACATATCAAAATCGGGAAGTCCGCCTCTGTGGTGTAGTGGTTAGTGTGATTAGCTGCCACCCCCAGAGGCCGGGTTCGATTCCCAGCTCTGCCACGAAATTTGAAAAGTGGTACGAGGGCTGGTACGAGGGCTGGAACGGGGTCCACTCAGCCTCGGGAGGTCAACTGAGTAGAGGGGGGTTCAATTACCTCCTCAGCCATCCTGGAAGTGGTTTTCCGTGGTTTCCCACTTCTCCTCCTGGCTAATGCCGGGATGGTACCTAACTTAAGGCTACGGCCGCTTCCTTCCCTCTTGCTTGTGTATCCCTTTCAAACTTCCCATCCCCCCAGCAAGGCCCCTGTTCAGCATAGAAGGTGAGGCCGCCTGGGCGAGGTACTGGTCATCCTCCCCAGTTGTATCCCAGACCCAGAGTCTGAAGCTGCAGGATGTGGGATCCCTCGCTGAGTCCGAGGGAAAAACGACCCTGGAGCGTAAACAGATAAAGAAGAAAAGAAGAGTTAATAGGAAGAATGAACAGTCAATACCCGTTGAGTGTACAACCAAATAGCAGTTAACAGAAGCAATGAATAATGTATGGGATCAAGTTGAGTGCACAATGAAGTACCAGTTAATAGAAAATATTTTCACTCCTGTGTTTCAGTCATTCTTCCCATCTAGGGAGAAGTAAACATTCTTCAACTCATTGGAGATGTCGCCGAGGTTAAGGATGGACGTACGAAGTACTGACCGGGCGAGTTGGCCGTGCGATTACGGGCGCACAGCTGTGAGCTTGCATCCGTGAGATAGTGGGTTCGAAGCCTACTGTTGGCAGCCCTTAAGATAGTTTTCCGTGGTTTCCTATTTTCGCACCAGGCAAATGCTGAGGCTGTACCTTACATAAGGCCACGGTAGCTTCCTTCCCACTCCTAGGCCTTCCCTATCCCATCGTCGCCATAAGACCTATCTATACCGGTGCGACGTAAAGCAAATAGTAAAAGAAGAGTACGGAGTGAAGTTTGAGTTTACTATAGTTTTATTTCTCATGTGTGCAATACCCATTTAGAAATGTGGAAAATGAAGTATTTAAGAATCTAAAAAAGACCGAGCTCGATAGCTGCAGTCGCTTAAGTGCGGCCAGTATCCAGTATTCGGGAGATAGTAGGTTCGAACCCCACTGTCGGCAGCCCTGAAAATGGTTTTCCGTGGTTTCCCATTTTCACACCAGGCAAATGCTGGGGCTGTACCTTAATCGTTGGTCATCCACTGTAAGAACTAGATGTCAACTAAGTACACTACACAGTCGGTCAAATTATTGGTTTAACTCTTGCTATAACATGAACAAGAACCGAGCAAGTGGCTGTGTGGTTTGGGCCACGCAGCTATCAACTTGCATTCGGGAGTTAGTGGGTTCGAACCCCTAAAGATGGTTCCCATTTTCACACCAGGCAAATGCTGAGGCTGTACCTTAATTAAGGCCACTGCCGCTTCTTTCCCACTCCTAGACCTCGCCTATCCCATCGCCGCTATTAGATCTATCTGTGTCGTGCGACGTAAAAAAACAAAACAAAAACAAACAAAAACAAAAAAGTATGAACAAGGAAGAATTCCGGCTCCTCGGTTTATTGTGGCATTAGCTAGAGCAGTGGTATTCAAAATTTTTGGTTGCATACCCTCAAAATCCAGTTGTTTTACCCCCGAAGTACAAGTACATTGCGATTATACCAGAAATAACAAATGATTGTTGCTGGATGCCAAATAATGAAAATGAAAATCCACAGCCTGTTTCCAGTCATTTGACTGGGTCAGGAATGGAATGAATGAAGCCCCCATCTAGCAGCGAGGATAGGAATGTGCCGGCTGCTGAAGCCTGTCGCACTCCTCTATGCCAAATAATATTAACTATAATAAATATCGTCATGGTCATCTTCCGCAGCTTATCCAAGTTGCTCAGAGTCCCTCCACGCACGCACGCACTGAGGCATGGAAGAGATGCGGCCGGAGAAGCAAGGTCTCATTCCCTTCCTGGGCACGGAATTTTCAACTGAAAATTCCACCCCAGCAACAGCAGGAATCAAACCACGGTCCCCGGGATGACAGGCAAGTGGCTATGCTACTACACCATCCTGTGTATTGTATAACGTGATTGGGCAAAGGAAACCTCGTAACTCTTTAGGAGTAAAGTTTACAGGAGAAGCCCAACATTGAGCGGTGAGCACTGGCAGGAGAATTGTTCCTGGCATTTTCAGTGCTTGATGATAGCCCGATTATTCGACAATTATTGGAGTTCTCTGTTCCCTTCTCAGGAGACGCGGCTAGCCTTCACAAGGTAGATGGACAAAACGTGGTTTTCGCGTGAGTTGAATTACGAGGTTTCATTGCCTAGCAACGATATATACACGAGTATAATAAATGAATGAAACTATTACTATTGTAGTACTCGTATATACAATAACAAGAGCTAGTAGCCGAATGTAGGAAGAGGGCTACCCTGAAGATGTTTCTGAGGGTTAATCAGATGGTAAATCTGAGAGTGGTAAATGTAAATAAGACGGTAAGGAGAGGTTTAATTTGTTGGTTTATAGGTTTATATATGAATAAAGGTTGGACGAAGTTAAAAGTAAATATGTTGTATGTATTATGTGCTGACGAGAGAAAGAACGATTGAATAGAGGTGGGTGTTTAATCCACAGCAGTTAAAGTGGATTGCTCATCCATGTAATGGAGGTAAGCTTTTTAGGTGTTTAGTATCTGAGTGGAAGTGTGCTGGTAATTTGTGTAGGTTTTTGATCAGATTTAGAAGCAGATGTACAGCCGCCTTAAAGGATAAATCTCAGTTGTGTCAAGAGGAGAACGAACCAGGTAGTGGTTTATCATGTCACAGGTAGAGCGTTAAATTTCGCTACTCAGCACAGGAGAAATGGCAGCCTTCGCCGCTACTGGCTGGCAGTGGGGAAAGGGGATGGCATGTGTTACCAGAAGGAGGCATTCTAGCATATGTATTATGCTGGGTCAGGAGAGATTGAGTTACACATGCCATCACGTGCCCAGGAACCTCCTATTGCCGTGAAGCCAGTGTTATTTTCCTTTCCTTTCGTTTTTGTGTTCAGTTTTGTTTTGTCCACTAGCGTGGAGTATTATTGTATCTTTATAGTGTATTGTCTGATAATGTCCTGGTTCGATTGTTTTTTTTGTTTGACTTTTTTCTAGTTTTGCTTGGTTTTTCTAATTTCTATTTTTCTCCGTTGAGATCGATTAGGTTGTAAAAATGTAAGATAGGGAGAAAAATAAAGGTTAGGCTTACTTACTGTCCACCTCTGTGGTGTAGTGGTTAGTGTAATTAGCTGCCACCCCCAGAGGCCCGGGTTCGATTCCCGGCTCTGCCACGAAATTTGAAAAGTGGTACGAGGGCTGGAAAGGGGTCCACTGAGCCTCGGGAGGTCAAAGGAGTAGAGGTGGGTTCGATTCCCTCTTCAGCCATCCTGGAAGTGGTTTTCCATGGTTTCCCACTTCTACAGGTAAATGCCGGGATGGCACCCAAGGCCACGGCCGCTTCCTTCCCTCTTCCTTGTCTATCCCTTCCAACCTCCCATCCCCCCGCCGCAAGGTCCTTGTTCAGCATAGCAGATGAGGCCGTCTGGGCGAGGTACTGGTCATCCTCCCCAGTTATGTCCCCGACCCAGAGTCTGAAGGTCTGAAGCTCCAGGACACTGCCCTTGAGGCGGTAGAGGTGGGATTCCTCGCTGAGTCCGAGGGAAAAACCGATCCTGGAGGGTAAACAGTTTTTTTTTTTTGCTTCACGTCGCACCGACACAGATAGGTCTTATGGAGACGATGGGACAGGAAAGGGCTAGGAGTGGGAAGGAAGCGGCCGTGGCCTTAATTAAGCTACAGTCCCAGCATATGCCTGGTGTTTAAATGGAAAACCACGGAAAACCATCTTCAGGGCTGCCGACAGTGGGGTTCGAACCCGAATACTGGATACTTGATTGCACTTAAGCGACTGCAGCTATCGAGCTCGGTGGTAAACAGATAAAGAAGAAGAAGATGATGAAGTACAACTAGGCAACGTAAGTTAGTGTTAAATCTTCAATCCGGAGGCTGGTTGGATCCTGAAATATTACGTCCAAAATTTATGCGGTTATAGGGAAACAACAAAAAATAGTGGTAGTGCTGTAATGAGGCATACAAGGTATGATGATAAGTGACGAATTTGGCATTGTTTTCCTCACTGGGATAGAAAGTGTTACTGCGGCATGACTTGCCCTATGAGTAGCACCTTTCATGCATCCATATTCGCTAATACTCTGAATGTACCCTAAATATTCAGCACCATCCATACCTCAGCGGCCTTTCATACCGTCTCAACAACAAATGAAACTTCGACTTCAGTGGCAGCTACGTTTTATTCTGACCTGTGCCAGAATACTGATTCATCCAGAAATAGCAACAGTCTTAAGTCAGTATGAAGTGGTGTCGTCCCATTTGCGATCACTCATATCAGTGACATACAAATAGTCAGGTTGCTGTGAGGGAATTCCCTGCTGAAAGACTGGCACAGGAAGACATCCCTCAAGTAACTGGCGAAACTACATACTAGGATTCTTACGAATCGTATGTTGAAACTCAGTACTTAAATTACTTATATGTACCGTTTCAGACCGATGCATTAATATCGGGACGGACAGAGAATAAACAGGACTCATTTGAACTTTTTATTTAGAGTTACCAGATGGTTGTGGGTGTAAAGGCGGTTAAACGAGTTTTAAGAAATGGGACAAAAATGGGCGTATTAAAACCGTTGAATTTTACACTTTCCAATTTCAAAACAAAGGATTTTGGTTTTACACTTTGCTTCTTCGATAGTGCTACCCTTTTTAAAGCAATTGTAGCTCATCTCAAACTTAACAGTTAACTTACACATTTTTATTCAATAGGGGATACTATTCATCATCATCATCTGTTTACCCTCCAGGTTCGGTTTCTCCCTCGGACTTAGCGAGGGATCTCACCTCTGACGCCTCAAGGGCAGTGTCCTGGAGCTTCAGACTCTTGGTCGGGGATACAACTGGGGAGTATGACCAGTACCTCGCCCAGGCGGCCTCACCTGCTATGCTGAACAGGGGCCTTGTGGAGGGATGGGAAGTTTGGAAGGGATAGACAAGGAAGAGGGAAGGAAGCGGCCGTGGCATTCGCCTGGAGGAGAAGTGGGAAACCACGGAAAACCACTTCCAGGATGGCTGAGGTGGGAATTGAACCCACCTCTACTCAGTTGACCACTTTTCAAATTTCGTGGCAGAGCCGGGAATCGAACCCGGGCCTCCGGAGGTGGCAGCTAATGACGCTAACCACTACACCACAGAGGCGGACAACAGTTAACTTACACTTTTTTATTCAATAGGGGATACTATTGCTGCTTAAATAATGCTCAAACATTGAAATGACACGTTAAGTAAATCAGCTGCTCAAAATATCATTAGCCCACTTTCGTCTATCTGCATGTATTCCCTTTTCGTCACAACCGATTTCGATCCAATTTATTGAACATGCAGGGCTAGGCTAGATATGGAAGTACCCGAATTGGGAACTCCAAATGGCCAAGCGTATAGAAAATAAAAATAGAAATAAAATTGTTGATGCGGCTCTCGTGCCGTATAAGCCACTTACGTAAGCGGGCACGCCGAGCAGTTGTCGGCTGTTCTCTCTGTCAACTTTCATGTTATTCATTTTCCAATTACGCAAAGAGGTGAATAATTAATTTTATTTATACGCAAAAGGCACAGAAAAGGTAAAAAATTGGGATTTCATTGCCATTGTCTAACTGGTCCAAGAATCTATTGTATGTGTACAGCCGCCAGGAACCTTCACTTGTCAGGTAAAAACGAATATTACAGCGAAATGACTATTCACTATGGCACATTCCCCAAGGAGGGGAGATAGCCAATAAAGTAGAAAAAAGAAGAATTTCTGTTTGAACACGCCGGGAAAGTTCGCAACTACAAATTTTCTACAATTGTGCGTTCATTAAAAAAGTGACGTCCTATATGCCTTTTGCATATAAATAAAATAAATTAAAATAAATGAATAATATAAAAATTGAGTCGAACTCACGACCATCGAATTACTAATCCTAGCTCTTACCGCTACGCCAACAACTGCTCGGCGTGCTCACTAACGTAAGTGGCTTATACGGCACGAGAGGCGCATCAACAATTTTATTTTTATTTTCTATACGTTTGGCCATTTGGAGTTCCCATTTTGAGTATTTTCATTTCTAGCCAAGCCCTGCATGTTTTGTAAATTTGAGCGAAATCGGTGGTGACGAGTAGGGAATGTCCCCTTGTTAGTCTCGTTTCTTGATACTGGGTTGGGATGAGGGGAGATTAATTTATCATCATCATCATCATCTGTTTACCCTCCAGGTTCGGTTTTTCCCTCGGACTCAGCGAGGGATCCCACCTCTACCGCCTCAAGGGCAGTGTCCTGGAGCTTCAGACTCTTGGTCTGGGGATACAACTGGGGAGAATGACCAGTACCTCACCCAGGCGGCCTCACCTGCTATGCTGAACAGGGGCCTTGTGGAGGGATGGGAAGATTGGAAGGGATAGGCAAGGAAGAGGGAAGGAAGCGGCCGTGGCCTTGAGTTAGGTACCATCCCGGCATTCGCCTGGAGGAGAAGTGGGAAACCACGGAAAACCACTTCCAGGATGGCTGAGGTGGGAATCGAACCCACCTCTACTCAGTTGACCTCCCGAGGCTGAGTGGACCCCGTTCCAGCCCTCGTACCACTTTTCAAATTTCGTGGCAGAGCCGGGAATCGAACCCGGACCTCCGGGGGTGGCAGCTAATCACGCTAACCACTACACCACAGAGGCGGACAGATTAATTTATACGGGATGTTTTTACGGCCGGATGCCCTTCCTGGCACCAACCTCAGTTGAGGAGCTAATGATGATGAAATATGTTATGGTGAATGAAATTGGGTAAGTCGTTGGAGGACTCAGATCTGGCCTATAGACAGGAACTGTAACGGCATTTGCCTAGAAGTGAAAATATTAAACCACAGAAAAACATTCTGAGAACAGCCGACGGTGGGGTTCAAACGCACGCGTTTCCCGAATGCAGAGCTTGGCTCCATAGCCGCAGCGCGTTAAAACGCGCGGCCACTCAGCCTACTTCCACCTGCATAAATAAAATTATAATTTTTGTCTGTACGCTTGGATTAGATGTAGAAGATTCCAGAACTTACTGTTATGAAACGCGTGAGTTGGCCCTGCGGTTAGGAGCGCGCGGCTGTTAGCTTGCATCCGGGAGATATTGGGTTCGAATCCCACTGTCGGCAGCCCTGAAAATGGTTTTCCGTGGTTCCCCATTTTCAGACCAGGCAAATGCTGGGGCTGTACTTTAATTAAGGCCACGGCCGCTTCCTTCCAACTCCTAGGCCTTTCCTATCCCATCGTCGCCATAAGACCTATCTGTGTCGGTGCGACGTAAAGCCACTAGCAAAAATTTAATTAGATTAAAATAAGTTGAGGAAATGATAATTCTATAATGATAGCGCAAAAGGATGAGATTGCATTCGGGAAATAGTGTGTTCGAATCCCATTATTGGTAGCCCTGAAGATGTTTTCCCGTAGTTTCCTATTTTCACAACAAGAAAAGTCTGGGGCTGTACTTTAATTAAGGCCACGGCCGCTTCCTTCCCACTCCTAGTCCTTACCTATCCCATTGTCGCCATAAGACCTATCTGTGTCGGTGCGACGTAAAGCCAGCGATAAAAATATAAAGAAAACATGTCACCAAACATCTCTGACTTTTCCGTAATTTTTTGTAAGAGTATCCATTATATAAAGCACAAGGTTTGCCTTTCTCCGTCTCAATGACCTGCTTGTCGCAAGTAAGCACGCAGATAACATAACAAAAGCTACATCAACGATGGATGTCTACTGCTGGAAGAATTACAGTATGTTAAAAACTATAGACTAATATTACCTCAAAAAACCTTCAAGAGAGAGGTTGTGTGGAGTACGCCCTAATTAGCAGTCCCCCTGTTGCATGGACATTGGAAAACCCTGTTATGCTGCTGATAATTTTACAGTGGTCGCAAATGGGACACGAACTGGTCTTTCTTCACATTCTTGTTTTCCACTGTGGGAGTGATCGCAAATGGGACAACTTTTGCTGTGATCGCAAGTGGGACTGATCGCAAATGAGACACAACCTATGAAGTTATAAAGAATCAGGCGCAGTTTCCAGCCATCGACAACCACAGCAGGTTTGTGAATGTGTATTTAAAATAAATAAGCAAGTCTTTAATAGTTGGTTTGAACCCCTCCCCTCCTGGTTCATTTCGGACAAAGACGCCCCACGTTGACTCTTTTCACCGCCCCGGACAATGCGAGCTTTAATCACATTGGAATGGACCTGCCATGTGTTAGGAGACATGTGTAACCTTCAGCCGCTACATATGCTACCAAGTGACGCAGTTTGTGCAAACTGAATGGGAAGCGTTTCGAGATCAACCATAAAATGTGGTCTCAATAAGTAATAAGTGTTCTCAACTGATTGTAAGTGACCAAAACTAATTAATTCGTTTTTGAACTTGGATTCGATTCGATAATTTTGTTGGGAGGCCTACAACTATTCTATTGGCTACAAAGTATTTCTGTGTTGCAAAAAAAAAAAAAAAAAAAAAAAAAAAAAAAGAAATAGCAGATGCTCTAGAGCCTCTGTGGTTCAGGCGGCAGCGCTCCGGCCTCTCACCGCTGGGTTGGGTTCCGCGGTTCAAATCCCGATCACTCCATGTGAGATTTGTGCTGGGCAAAGCGGAGGGGGGACAGGTTTTTCTCCGGGTGCTCCTATTTTCCCTGTCATTTTCCATTCCGGCAACATTATGCACTTGTGTCAGTGTCCTTACGAGGGGCTGCCTGGCCGAGGCAGTAAAGGCGTGCTCGGTTCACCCGAAAGTACGTGGGTTCGATTCCCCGTCAGGAATTCGTAAAATTTAAGAAACGAGATTTCCACTTCCGGAGGTGCACATGACCCTGAGGTTCACTCAGCCTACATCAAAATGAGTACCAGGCAAAGGCGGCCGGGCGTAGAGTTAACCACTCTACCCCATCAAGTGCCGAGGTTACGGATAGTGGGAGCCTTTACCTTCCAGGGGCCTCCATTGGCTGTATGGAGGCGACTTTGCTTTGTTAGTGTCCGTACGCGCACCACGCACGCATAAGCACCTTCAGTATGTTCTATCATCACTTTGTAACCATAAACACTCACCCCGCTTGGTCGATCCTGGCTACGCTACTGTCTTATCAATTTTGCAACTTTTTCGATTGTTGCTTTTTTTTTTTTTTCACAAACTTCCAAATATCTCTGGATATATTTGTTCCATCTAAAATCTCTACATAACAAAACACTACAGAAACTACAATGTCCGACAAGTAGGTCTGATTAATTTCTTACCGACCGGGAGAGTTGGCCGTGCGGTTAGGTGTGCGCAGCTGTGAGCTTGTATCCGGGAGATAGTGGGTTCGAACCCCACTGTCGGCAGCCCTGAAGATGGTTTTCCGTGGTGTCCCATTTTCACACCAGACTTAATTAAGGACACGGCCACCTCCTTCCCACTCCTAGACCTTTCCTATCCCAGCGACGCCGCAAGACCTATCTGTGTCGGTGCGACGTAAATTGTAAAAGGAAAAAAAATACCGCATAGGGTATGATAACAGAGACAGGCTATTCAGAAATTTAAATTTTCACAATTTAGTCTTTTACACCAGTGTTTGTCCCTTCTCCACCGAACAAAATACACGGAAAGCAAAACAGTGTGTTAGGTAATTGACAACCATACATCTATACCCATTATTTTAAAAGTTCCTTTCTTATGCCCTATTTTTATACTTAAGCACCTGAGTTACACTAAGTTCTGGTCGTGGTGGACATAATTCCTCAGCAAATCCGAGAATGGTTGCCCAATTGTTCTTCCTCTTAAAACAGTAATCGGTCCTCGTGATTTACCTTTTTCGACTGTAAATATGCCACTTCACTCACTCACAAACAACACTTCATTATTCTCAGAAACCTTTTCTAAAACGAATGGAACAGGGGCATGCACCGTAAATGCACACTACAATAAATCAAAAATCATTTAAGAGAAAAAACAGTAACGATGTTGTTTACTTCCCGCCTATCATTTGTGTTTGGTTCAGCCAAACGAACACAATTGCACGATACAAAAAGCTACCAAATTCCTTTATATAAATGAAAAAGAATGTTTCTATACTGCATTTTATGTTAATCAGTAGTTCTCTTCTAGAGTTTGCTCTTTGTGATATTTGTTCGTTAGAGACGTGCTCTATCCAGGAGACTCTTAGAGCATTCGTCTATGAAACCGCATTTCTAGAGCTTCCAGCCTTTTTATGGTGGTCGTTTTTAAGGTGCAAGCTTCAACTTCATAAAGCAAAATTGACCAAACATAACATTTAACCATGTGCTGTCTCAGTTTTAAGTTTAAGGCGTCATCACACCGGTAAAGCCTACATTTTCTTGAATGCTGTTCTTGCCATTTTCTATACGGGTCTTGATTTCGAGATCTGGGTTTAAATCATCTGCTATCCAACAACCAAGGTATTTAAATTTGTCAGTTTGTTGGATTTTTTGACCTTTCAGTTTCAGAATAGATTTTACTCTTTCTCAACTGAAAACCATTAGTTTAGTTTTCTTAGTGTTCATTGTGAGACCCATTTATTCTCCAACTGTATTACGCTTGTCTAAGTACAGTTGTAGGCATTCAATACTACTGGCAAGAAGTACTGTGTCATCTGCATATCTGAGTGTACATATTAGTTCTCCGTTGATCTTGATATCCACTTCTGTATGTGTCACTGCCTTAAATATAGCTCCCGACTAGATGTTGAATAATAACGGAGACAAAACACAGCCTTGTCGAACTCCTCGCCTAATTTCCACAGGTTTTTCATTCCAGTAGAGGTTTCCGGTGATTCTTATATCTTTAGTGTCAGTTCCAGTTTGTTGGAGTATTCTGATGAGCTCATCGTGTTTTTCTCTATCAGATGCTTTTTCATAATCTCAGAAGCAGGCAAATACACCTTTCTGTTGGTCCCAGCGTTCTTGGAGAAGAGTTGTTAATCCTAATAGAGCCTCACGAGTTCCATAACCATTTCTAAATCCAAAATGGGTATCTTCTGCCTGGTCTTCACATCTCTTTCTTATTCGAGCATGTATAATTCTCAGGAAGGATTTCAAAAAAAGGCGCATTAAGCTTATCAGACGATATTTGTGGCATTTTTAAGAAGTTGATTGTTTTGGCAGGGGAATGAACGTATAACGAATCCTCAGGTATTTCTCCAGAATTATATATGTTATTAAAGAGGTCCACTATCTTATTAATTTGTTCGTCGCTGATAAGTTTGATAACTTCAGGTGAAATTTCATCAGGGCCCAAAGCTTTTCCGTCTTTTAATTGATTTATGGCATGAGTTACTTCCGATTTCAATATTATTGGCCCATCTGCGTATTTATGATTGACATGTACTTGTGGTCGATTATCAAAAAAAGAGGTCTGTATTATATTTTTCCCATGTTTTGAGTCTGTCAATATGATTTATAATAGGTTTACTAAAGTTATCTTCTAAAAATTGGGGCATCTTCCCCCTGAAGGTCCCAGTTACTCCTTTAATGACTTTATGCATATTAAAGGCGTCATGTTTTTCATTGAGAGTCTCTATAGTTTTACATGTTTCATTGATCCAATCCTGTTTGGCTTTTCTAATTTCTCTCCTAATTTGATTATGAATCTTCCTATATTGATCTTTGTTGGATTTAACACTCCTGCGTTTTTCCATCAAATCCAGTATGTGTTCTGTCATCCATTTCTTCTTCTTGTTTCTATTGTCTGGCTGAAGGTTTTTTTTTCTTACTGTCAGAATGTGGTTTTTATTTCCTTCCATTGGTTCTCTACCTCTTGGCCGTTAAATGCTAGTTGCTTTAGTTCTTCAATGAGTTCATAAGCAAGTTGTTGTTTGATTTGACAATTATATAATATAAATGATCGGAAATTGTATTCGCTATAACTTTTGTTATGTAGTACTTTTCGATAGGACCTATAACACAGGTACAATATTTAAAAATTAAATTTTAGGCTCATTCCCTATACTACAATTTCATCCAGGGTGAATAAAATTGTTTAAAGCTTAGACTGTAGTTTATTATTCCCGACCCCATGTACCGATTTTTATTAAATTCTGTTCACCAATTTTTTCGTGGCTTGGCGATAATATAGACTGAGCAACAAAAATACAAATTCATTAATATCTGTGTTATCACAGCCGGTACGGTAACAATGTATAAGACATAAATGATCGTAAATTTAATTCTATACAACTTTAGTTATTGTAGTAGTTATCGATAGGACTATTAATAATATAAATATTTGAGAATTAAATTTTAGGGCTTCCCCTAAACTATTATTTCACTCAGCGTGAATAAAATAATTTACAGCCTTGATTGTAGTGGCTCACCCCCCGACTTTATATACCGATTTTCATTCTATTCTCCTCAGCCATTTCCTCGTGATGCGTGTACAGACAGACAGACAGACAGACAGACAGACAGACAGACAGACAGACAGACAGACAGACAGACAGACAGACAGACAGACAGACAGACAGACAGACAGACAGACAGACAGACAGACAGACAGACAGACAGACAGACAGACAGAATATACGGAAAAGTAAAAAGTGCATTTCCTTGTTACTGTGGACATGACCGATACACATTATACCATTATTTTCAAATTCAGAGCAATGAACAGACAAACTCTTATTTTATAGTATATATATATTCCTTATTTTCCTCACTTCTATTCTGCTTGAATATTTGTTTTTATGCAAAACTTTTAATTCCACTTGTGCATCAGCGACTAGTGGGTTATGATCGGAACCTACATCTGCACCTGGATATGTACTAACCCTTTTAATAAAGTTCCTGAATCTCTTATTGATGAGGATATAATTAATCTGATTGCCTTCGGAATGTCATGCTCATTATCAGCTGGTGAAATCCAAGTGTACAGTCTACGGTCTGGAAGTTGGTACCATGTATTAGTGATGAATATTCCATTTTCTTGACAGAACTGATACAACCTGTCTCCACGATCATTAGATTCGCCAAGTCCCCATTTCCTACCAAATCTCCATGCTGTCCTTTTCCGATCTTTGAATTGAAATCTCTCATTATTATTGTTACATTATCACTCTTTGTTGCTCTCAGAATGTTTTGCAAGTCTTTGTAAAAATTCTCCACGTCATTATCATTTTTTTATCTGTTGTGGGAGCATATACTTGTATTATGTTGATCTGGAAAGGGTGACCATGTATTTGTAAGAGCATAAGTCGATCTGATATTGGAACGAAATTGGTGACATGTTTCACAATTTCTGACTTCACACATATTGCTACACCATTACGGTGATTTTTATCAGTGTCAGGACTGCCAGAGTAATATAAATTCCCATCATCTCTTTTGTATGTACCTCTGCCTGGCCATCTTAATTCACTTACCCCAAGAACATCGATCTTAAACCTTTTCATTTCTTTAATTGTATTGTCCAGTTTGCCAGCCATGAACAAACTCCTCACATTCCATGCTGTTAATCTCATTTTATATGTCATTTCATTGAAATGGGAGATAAATTAAACCCTCTACTCACTCTCAAGGGAAACATTAGATTTTGAGGAATAAGGAGGTAACTGTACCTTAGTTTGCAAAACATCAGTTTTATTTTCCTTCGAGGATTTACTCGGTGTTAGTTGATATACCATGAATTTCGGTCGTACGCATCTTGCTCCTGACCCTCCATGTCCTTATCCTTCCCTTCTCTTTACTTTTATTTTAACTCTCTTCCTTGATCTGGCCTCCTTAGTCATGGCTTGAACAGACACCTCTGCTCCCTTTCTCCTTTGGCGGTCGTTCATGGGTTTCGCACTCATCCTTAGTGCCAGAGTTTATGCCTAATTTCTCAAAAAACGCTTTTATCTGCTACGACCTCTCCGACACTTTTTATTTTTTTTTCGTCAAGATTTTGATAAATACAATAATTTCACGTGGCTGTTACTAGTCCAGTGCTGTCGTTGTTATCTTCTGTGTATAGGAAACGCGAGTTAGTGTGGTGGAGGATAGTACTCTTTCTAGCATGTGGGTTGTAGAAATGTTGGGGATAGCACAAACATTCAGTCCCTGAGCTAAAGGCATTACCGTTTTATATCAAAATTCTTCGGCCCAGCCGGGAATCAAACCTGGCTCTCCGAGGATTGAAGACCAGAACGCTGAACAATCACCCATCCAGCCGAGTATGGCTTCGATGACCTTAGTGCCAATGCCTCTTAACTCGTTTCAATCAATCAGTGAAACCCGTCTTCATTCGTGACGAAGTTTGGTCTCGAATTCGTGATCTCTCTGGCAATAGTCTGATGTTGGGTTTAGCAAAAACATCGGACAGTAGCTTGCTAGATTAAGCACTAGACCAGAGAGATTGCCAGTCAGTACCCTTCCATTGCCCCAAGTCCTTCTCTCTTACTCTTTCGAACACCAGCGTGATGAATGTACAGAATACTTATAATTACTCAGAAATAGTACTAAGAAATGCTGCTCCAGTTGAGGATGAAGTAGAGAGAAAACAAACGTAATAGTTAAATGCCAGTCCCCTCAGTTAATCGCAGTGAAGAAGTAAACCAATGGAGGGAAATATGAAGTTAAACTGTTGGTAGCGATGTTATCAGTGCGCAGGAGAATGGGGTGTAATATATGAGGTAGAAGCGGCTGCAGCAGCGGTGATTTAAGAAGATTTGTGGGGGCCATGATAACGAGATAGCGGGCGCACGCTAATTTATGGAGATCTGCGCGCTCTCTATCTCCAATATGCACGCCTCACTGACTCATTTTTGATCTTAGATTCATTTTTGTTTAAGCTTCATATCATCATCTTGTACAAGAGAGAAATATAAGTGAAGGGAAATGAAGTGAGAAAGAACTTGTTTATGAATAAATGACTTTCTTTCCTTTTCTTTTGTGGTAGCTAAAAGGTGGTTCATTCCAAACAATCATCATTTTCTTAATGCTTCAACCGCTTTGTAGCAGAAAGTAATATTTATTACGTTTTCAACACGCATATTTTATCGTGTCATTTCCTTTTTCTTAGTTTCATAACCTCCCATTTTATTTTCTTCTTTAGTTGTAATATTGTTCATACAGTAATTATTTTTGTCTTCTTTCTGTTTCTTATCTTAGTGTTACATTTAGCCAGCAAAAGTTTTCCGTCTTCCTTGTCAAGTAATATATCATTGTCTCTGTTATGTTTTCAGTCCTGTTTCTGTGAGTAATGACAAGAGGGGCCCATTCGCAGTCGAGGCGGTTGGCGAGCCCATCCACGTATAAAATACACACCCTGAACGCGACTGGCTCAACGGTGGACCATACACTGGCGAACCCGTTGGCGGACCATTCCGCCAGTCTGTATTGCAAATAGTATGTGCATTGCCTAGTGTTTGTTATAGAGATAGTGGGTTCGAATCCCACTGTCGGCAGCCCTGAAGATGGTTTTCCCTTGGTTTCCCATTTTCACACGAGGCAAATGCTGGGGCTGTACCTTAATTAAGGCCACGACCGCTTCCTTCCAACTCCTAGACCTTTCCTATCCCATCGTCGCCATAAGACCTGTCTGTGTCGGTGCGACGTAAAGCCACTAGCAAAAAAAGTTTTTGTTATGGCCCAACGAGAACATTCCAAAGTGGCTGTAGCTGTTGCAGAATTTGTGCATTGATGAAGTAAAGAAGAAGAAACGTGTGTGGATGAAGGAATGGTTGAGAGATAAACCACGATTTTCACACGTCAGCCTATTAAGAACTCTGTGCGTACAAGAACCTGCAGATTATAAGAACTTTTTGCGTATGGATAGCGACAGTTTTTGCGAATTGTTGGAGTTGATTCGGCCAAACTTAGAGAAACAGGAGACACACATGAGAGATACCATCAGTGCTGAAGAGAGGTTAATTGTAACATTGAGATTTCTAGCGACAGGGAGAAGTTATGAAGACCTGAAATTTAGCAGTGTAATATCTCCTCAGCTACTTGGAAAAATCATTCCTGAGACGTGTTGGGCAACCTTCGATACGTTGCAGTCGGAATATTTGCACGTAAGTGGCCCTACACAATTTTGATTGTGATGTATTATAAGATCATTTTTATATAACAAACGTAATATTCTTTTGAAAGTGATTAGTTTGGGAAATGTTATTTCACCACTAATTATGAAATAGATAAAATTTCACTACTGTAGTAATGTATGATACATACAGTATTAACAACTTAAGTGCAGAGGCGCGAGAGGCATATATTGTAACGTTCCAGACGTTACAGTGTAATTATGTTAATTTTATTATGTGTAATTAATTCAGGAATTTAACGTCATGATATTTATTTAGGTATGTAATTGTATTATAATTCATGTTTCATCATTTGCTCACTATCATTTCATTACTTTGTAACTACGACTTGTAAACGAGGGCTGAATATCTTAATATTCACTTAGATTCTTGCGACAGTCGGTTAAAATTAACTTGCAGTAGATTTCAGTTATCTTGCCACATCACCGAGGAGGAAGGAAGGACAAATTTAAACACCAAGTTCTGAGAAAAGCGAGCACGTGTTCACGCGTCCTAACGTAAGCTACCGTATTTCGACCAGAATTATTCGAACTGATCAACGCCTATATTTTCAAAGGAGCGTCATGTTGCCATGGATACTGAGTGAAAGGACGAATAGAAGAACAGTTGATATCTTGTGTGGAACCCATCTACTCTAAAATCTAGAGTGGGGAGAGAAGTGTCATCTGATTGGACCACGTGTAGCGGCCTGTAATTAGCGCGAGTGAAAGTTATAAAAGGGCGTGTTGGAGCTCCTGGAGGGTCTCTCTACAACGTCTTATTCGCTTCTGCGAGTCTCTCTACATTATTCTACGATCTTCTACGAGGCTTCTACTTGATTTTCTACTTGATTCTGCGTCTCGATACTTAGAAATTCTGAATGAGGGGTGTATAGCCACTCTCATGAGGAAGTACGTACAGCACGGCTGCAAGACCGGTTTGAACCAGTCTAAGTCAATAGATAGTTTTAATCTAGATAGAAATGAAACTTCAGAGAACATTATCAGTAAAGTTGGAAGGATTCTTAATTGAGTATCCTCTCCATATAACCCAAGGTGGTTCTTCTAACTGTGACATAGGGCTTATCTCCAATCTATGGGATAAAGCATAATAGGGAGTGTTAGTTTTGAAGTCATCTTCCAATTAGTGGTGGGTGCAATTTGTAAGGCAGGAATGGTACTGAGCTGCAGATGAAGAGATATCAAAGACGACCGGTGATGTTCCAGCTACAAGGAGGGAAGCTTTCCAAGGACCAGCAGAACAAGACGACATGGTGAGCAAGCGAGTTAAAGATATTGCAAGTTTTCGCGAAGTAGAGTCATTCAATTTTTTTGTTAAATTCATTTTCGATGTTAAATTCAGTTCTCGTTAAACCGTCGTCATTCATATTAAATATAATAAATAGTATTTTTCTAGTTCACTTTCATTAATCTGCCTTAATTAGCCTTTTGATTTCTAATTCTCCTGCTTAATGATTAGTGTACTATCACCTCACCCCTGTGATAAGAGTCTGTCCAAGCTTGATTATAAATTTTATCTTTAAGTCCTCAACTTAAAGATTGGCGCCCTTTGCTTGCTTGGTTGCATTTCTCGTTTGATGATGGTTCTCCGAGAGGGGAAGTCACATAAATGCCGCTCCAACGTGTGGCGAGAAAATCATTAAGTACGGAGCAGTTAATGACAGTAACGATATCAGAATTCGTATTATGGGCAAAATTTGGATATCCACGTTTCATTAAGAGTGTTTGATTGTGGGAAGGATCATGGCTGATCAGACGAAAGAGGAGAGGATGTTGTGCAGTGGACGGGCGATAAAAGGCAATAACGTATTGAGTTCAGAGGAAGAGTTGTGTAGTCTAGTAGAGGAAATTGAAGATAGAAGTGTAAGTAGTATGGAGAGTGAAGGCAAGCAGAAGGAAGTCAGTATGGAGTCAGATGATAGTAGGATGGGGGGCGAAGCGGAAGTAAACACTAACAATGAAGGTAATAATAATGATCAGTTAATGGGAATGATGCAGTTAATGTTAAGTAAGATAGAGGACAGTAAAAATGAGCTTAAAAGTGAATTAGAACAAACTAACACTAAAATTGAGAATATTAAATATGAACTTAACAGTTAGAGCAAACTAAAGCTGAATTAAGCAGGGAGATGAGAGAAAATAAGGAGGAAGCGAATCGGAGAATGGACGAACACAGTAAGCAGTTACGCGATCTGGTGGTAAAAAATGAACATTTTAGTAAGCGATTAGAGGACCAGGAAAGTGAATATGTACGGCAAGGGAAAAAGGTAGAAGAAAAGTTTGCGGAACAGAGAAGTGAATTCTTGGAATTAATGGGGAAGGAAAACAACTCTACTAGGGAGGAAGTAATGAGGCAGGTCACTAGTATTGATAAGAGAGTTGAGACTCAAAGAGGGGAAATACGGATATTTAAAGACCACGTCCAACAAGAGATTGACACGGTAAAGCTTAGAATAGAAGATGAGACCCGGGCAAGTGAAGAAAGGTTTGCGATAGCTGAAGAGAATAAGATTGAAATTAGGACATTGAAAGAGAAGCAGGTTAATTTGGAGAGAGAAATTGATAGGAGAGACAAAGATGTAGAATGCCGGATGGAGAAAGCAGAAAATCAGTTAAAACAGGTGGCAAAGGATAAACAGGTTTTCACGGGAAGGCAATGTCTAGGAAATAGCTACATTAGGGAAATTGAACTACCTAAATTTAATGGGAAACAAACAAACCCGCTAGATTTCCTTAAGATGATAGAGAAACGGTTTGAAAAGCGTCTAGAGGAAGGGTCTATGGACTGGGAAGACGTTATGGAAAATATTGACCATGCTTTTGTAGGAGAAACTCGGTCTTGGTTCATGGTATATAGGCAGACGATGACGAACCTGAAAGAATTCAGAAATAAGTTTAGAGAGAAATTCTGGAATGAAGCGATACAAGCTCGGGAGAGAGAAAGGGTGGTATTTGGGAGGTACAAACAGCATGAAGGAGTTACTATGACCGAGTACTTCCTGGCACATGTCATGATTTGTCAGAACTTAGATGGTATAACCGAAGGGTCTGATGTAGTAAGACTACTTTTAAGACATTTTCCGGACAGGGTGAGAGAAGCAGCCTGCATGCAAAAAGTTGGAACTATTCAGGAGATGGAGAACCTACTAGGCAGTTTTGATGCGTTAGGTAACCTTAGGAGTAGAACGGAGAATATTCAGAACTTTAGTCATCACAACGGAATGAGACATAACGGTAGTACACAGAATCACGAAGCTCGCAATCAGTTCAGACCTCAGCAGAACAGCAGGAGCGGAGCAGCTGAATATAGGACAGGAAATTCCCAACGGAGGCCAGAGCAATGTACTAATGAGTCCAACGTCAATACACAAAGGGAACCTTTAAACTAACGAGAGGCTGTAATGTTAGGTCAGAATTCCAGCCTAGTAAGAAGGTAGCGAAGTGTCTTGCCATGAAAGTGTTACCATATGACCTAGATGTTAGGGACGATTTGTTGTATGAACCCGAGCAGAATAATGGAGATTCAAGTAATAAAGTGGTCAATCCCGTTGTTAAATTGAAAGTTTGGGGGGCGTGGGTTAAAGTTTTGATTGATTCTGGTAGCCAAATATCATGTATTAGTTCTCAGTGGTATGAGTCATTAGTGAAACAGGGTATTCAGTTGGAGGAAATGCCTGTTAAGTCTACTTTCATCATTACGGCTGTTGGAAAGAGGTCTAAGCAAATTTGTAAACAAGTAGCTGTCCCGATCTGTATTAATAATTTTATTAGCGTTCAGATATGTTTGGTAATTCCGCATTTGATATTTGATCTTATCTTGGGATCTGACTGGTTAACGTTAAAATTGGCTCAGTTAAATTACAATGATCTAGTGCTAAATTTGAGGTGGAATAATGAGGATATTAAGGTCAAGTTTGAGGAGGAAATTCAGAGGAAAACGGAAGTTAGTACAGTGTGGAGAATGAAAGAGGTTTCTAAAGTAAATGAAGAGGCTAGAGAGGGTCTGAAGTTGTGTCAGTTGTGGATTAATGAGGATAAAATATGTGGCTTGAAAGAAGCCGTAAGTAGAAATGAGTTAAATGAAGTCCAGAAGGACAAGTTATTTGAAGTGTTATGTGAACACGTGGAGATTTTTTCCGAGAAACCTGGTGTTACCCATCTGTATGAACATTCTTTTTCTGTGCTGGATAAGACTCCATTCAGCGGACCGCGATATCCGATACCACACAAATATGCAAAAGCCGTAGAGGATCAAATTCAAGCTATGTTAGCAGACGATGTGATTGAATTATCAAACAGTCAATATGTTAATCCCTTAATTGTTGTGCCTAAGTGTGATAGATCAATACGTCTGGGTATTGAATACGAGAGCGTAGTGAGAGTATTAGGTTTGCCTGAGGAACCCCCTCGTAATGCTGAATTTTACGTCCGACTGGCACGGGAGAACCTGATTAAATCTGGATATAAACGTAAAAGGCAACAAAAACGTAAGGTACTGGATAACTTTGAGGTAGGTGATATGGTTTTGGTGAGAGTTCCCA
Source organism: Anabrus simplex (assembly GCF_040414725.1). Lineage (NCBI taxonomy): Eukaryota > Metazoa > Arthropoda > Insecta > Orthoptera > Tettigoniidae > Anabrus > Anabrus simplex. The sequence goes on along the minus strand of NC_090265.1, from coordinate 629,732,112 downwards.
TGTTGTCAAATAGTGAGGATAAGGTGACAAAGAAATTTTTTCTTTTATATCAAGGCCCGTATAAAGTACATAGAAAACTTGGACCCTGTGCTTACAAGTTAGCGGATGGCGAGAGCGTAATGAATGGTTCGTACAACATTAGTAGTTTAAGGAGATACCTGTCGTGTGAGGTGGCTGAACCGGATTGTGAGATATAGGTCAGTAACTCGGGGAAGTTGCTACTTGTTATGTCAGACTACGAGCGGTATGTGTTTACGTCTCAATTGTGGTGGTATTTCCTAGTTGTGTTTGTAAACAAGGGAGATGTTTTGTGTGTAGCGGTATATTTACGCTCGTTCATTAACGATAGATCATCTGTTCTCCGTATGTGAGGCCATGAAATTTTATATATATTTGTTTTCTGAGATGTTACAGAAGGCTAATTAAAGCTGACGACGGCAAATAATTAATTTTCCCGTATGTGCATTTCTAACTTGCAATAATTTTACCGTGAGCTTAAATCACGTGTGTATACGAGTGAAGTGAATTGCATCCTGCTTCAAGATAAGGTTGAAACATTCGAAAGAGTGATAAAAGTGTAAATTGTTTGTATCATTTGTTGTCCATGTTTCTAATGTAAAAGATTGGAAGAGAATGTGTTACTGCTATCTAGCAAAGAATGTCGGAGAGATGTGGGGAGTAAAAGGACAGATAGACACTCGGCAGAGTTTGTAATCTGAATTGTATATATTATGTTATATTCTCTAGGGTAATCTTGTTTTTTTTACAAAAGTGAAAAGTTGCTCATGATGGGCATAATTTAGCATCTAAACCTCAAGATGAACTGAAATAACAGACAGTCGCAATGGGAAGCAGTCTAAAAGAGATATGGAAAGAGTGAGATATAATTAATTGTATGAAAATAATGTCGCTCGTTATGGGCAGGTAATAGAGGTATTTCAAGTCAATGTGGGAGTAAGTGTGTGAGTTCTCAACTCATGTTATATTTGTTAAGAACTCATGGGGGCGTATGTAACGTTCCAGACGTTACAGTGTAATTATGTTAATTTTATTATGTGTAATTAATTCAGGAATTTAACGTCATGATATTTATTTAGGTATGTAATTGTATTATAATTCATGTTTCATCATTTGCTCACTATCATTTCATTACTTTGTAACTACGACTTGTAAACGAGGGCTGAATATCTTAATATTCACTTAGATTCTTGCGACAGTCGGTTAAAATTAACTTGCAGTAGATTTCAGTTATCTTGCCACATCACCGAGGAGGAAGGAAGGACAAATTTAAACACCAAGTTCTGAGAAAAGCGAGCACGTGTTCACGCGTCCTAACGTAAGCTACCGTATTTCGACCAGAATTATTCGAACTGATCAACGCCTATATTTTCAAAGGAGCGTCATGTTGCCATGGATACTGAGTGAAAGGACGAATAGAAGAACAGTTGATATCTTGTGTGGAACCCATCTACTCTAAAATCTAGAGTGGGGAGAGAAGTGTCATCTGATTGGACCACGTGTAGCGGCCTGTAATTAGCGCGAGTGAAAGTTATAAAAGGGCGTGTTGGAGCTCCTGGAGGGTCTCTCTACAACGTCTTATTCGCTTCTGCGAGTCTCTCTACATTATTCTACGATCTTCTACGAGGCTTCTACTTGATTTTCTACTTGATTCTGCGTCTCGATACTTAGAAATTCTGAATGAGGGGTGTATAGCCACTCTCATGAGGAAGTACGTACAGCACGGCTGCAAGACCGGTTTGAACCAGTCTAAGTCAATAGATAGTTTTAATCTAGATAGAAATGAAACTTCAGAGAACATTATCAGTAAAGTTGGAAGGATTCTTAATTGAGTATCCTCTCCATATAACCCAAGGTGGTTCTTCTAACTGTGACATAGGGCTTATCTCCAATCTATGGGATAAAGCATAATAGGGAGTGTTAGTTTTGAAGTCATCTTCCAATTAGTGGTGGGTGCAATTTGTAAGGCAGGAATGGTACTGAGCTGCAGATGAAGAGATATCAAAGACGACCGGTGATGTTCCAGCTACAAGGAGGGAAGCTTTCCAAGGACCAGCAGAACAAGACGACATGGTGAGCAAGCGAGTTAAAGATATTGCAAGTTTTCGCGAAGTAGAGTCATTCAATTTTTTTGTTAAATTCATTTTCGATGTTAAATTCAGTTCTCGTTAAACCGTCGTCATTCATATTAAATATAATAAATAGTATTTTTCTAGTTCACTTTCATTAATCTGCCTTAATTAGCCTTTTGATTTCTAATTCTCCTGCTTAATGATTAGTGTACTATCACCTCACCCCTGTGATAAGAGTCTGTCCAAGCTTGATTATAAATTTTATCTTTAAGTCCTCAACTTAAAGATTGGCGCCCTTTGCTTGCTTGGTTGCATTTCTCGTTTGATGATGGTTCTCCGAGAGGGGAAGTCACAATATGTCATAGCAGAATGGTCCATAGGCTAATAATATTTGAAGGAGAGTATCGGGAGACCATGGAAAGTATTTGAATGTCGCACTAACACATGGAAGACATTGCGTGACGCAAGGATGGGAAAGCTCCAGGACTCGCCCGGTACATTTCAATAAATTCTTCCCGGAACTGCTTATTCTCCTCAAAAGTCATTGTTATTTGAGGTAGGCCTAATTAACTCACACAGAAATCAAATTAAGCTACAGACGAAACCACAGTGAGCCGGTCAGGTAGTGGCCATACACACACTGACGGGTTGGCGAACCGGTCGGGTTCGCTGACTTAGCTGTCGAACCGCCAACACGGACCCAACCTCGAGCCCAACCCTCAACAACCCCCTACACCTTCGAACCGGTCAGTGCGACCAAGGTCACGAACCGGCTCGCCAACCCGCTCGACTGTGAATGGGCCCCTTTTAGCATCTCTCGGTTTCAAAACTCGGTAGAATTTTAAATCCTAAGAACTGGATATCATCATTGTTAAATAAATGATATTTTACCTCTTCCAGTTCGTTTTAATCTTGAAAACATTTCTTAGCACACGAAAAACGTAAAATTAAACGATTTCCTCAATTGTGCCGAAAGTTGAAGGGCCAGGAAAGGTTTCTTTTTTTGCTAGGGGCTTTACGTCGCACCGACACAGATAGGTCTTATGGCGACGATGGGATAGGAAAGGCCTAGGAGTTGGAAGGAAGCGACCGTGGCCTTAATTAAGGTACAGCCCCAGCATTTGCCTGGTGTGAAAATGGGAAACCACGGAAAACCATCTTCAGGGCTGCCGATAGTGGGATTCGAACCTACTATCTCCCGGATGCAAGCTCACAGCCGCGCGCCTCTACGCGCACGGCCAACTCGCCCGGTAGGTTTTAAATTGTGAGTCTTCAACAGTTCTATCAAACTTTAAAAAAAAAAAACTTTGTAAATCACTTCCGGCCTAAATGCATTTCCGGAGAAACAGCCTAAAATCGCTTGTTTCTTTACGAGTTTCCTTTTTCATTCAAATCCTAGCCAAATTAACTTATTTACATATTTCTTTCTATAGAGCAAAGAATATTTTTGGTCGAGTGTTATTTGCACAAGAAGAAGAAACCAGTTAAAAGGTGCCTTCGAAAATCCCGTAGACAATTTCCCGGTGCGACAGTACCACCAAAACGTTACGTGCATCAGCTCGTTTACAAGTGGCGTAGTACTGGTTCCGTAAGCAATAAGAAAAAGAAGCGAAGGAGAACAGCTCTCACACGGGAGAGGTTAGAAGATATAAAGATATACAGGCAAGACTCCAGGTCAGTCCACACAAGTCGCTTCGGAGAGTACCGTAGCTCAGGAAAGTGGTATTTCACCTTCTTCAGCACGTAATTCAACAATATTTTTACATTTACGATCTTATCGGACTCATTCAGTCCATAACATACTGCCTTCAGGTTTCAAAACAAGAATACGATTTTGCAGTTGGCTAATGAATAGTGTCCACGACGATATTGTGGATCCGAACTTTCTTTTTATGAGCGACGAAGCCTGGTTTCATTTGAGTGGATATGTCAATTCACAGAATAATAGAATCTGGGATACAGACAACCCGCACATTTTACAGCCGAGACCTATGCGCGATGTGAAGGTGGATGTGTGGTGCGCTATCAGTGCCCGACGAATTGTCGGTCCGATATTTTTTTCAGGACACGATTACTTCTGACCGGTATATTCACAACATTCTGGTACCATTTTTTGCTGAACTGACTGAAGAAGAGAAAGGGTACAGTTATTTTCAGCAGGATAGTGCAACGGCCCATACGGCGCGTAGCTCTATGCGACGGTTACGGGAAGTGTTCGATGATGATCAGATCATCAGTAAAGGCTTTCGGATACGGTAATCAGAGCAGAGTGTTTGCTGTAATAGATGCGCACTCTCTGCGAAGTTTGGGATCGGAACGTCAACCATGTCGGACTGGAAGACACATATAAGATGTATAAAAAAATATAATGAAACAGCTTGGATAATCGGAGTACAACTAAAAATGGCTCGCAAGTAGTATTTCAAACTGACGTAGCAGATAATTATGTCATTGGCTTTATGTATCACTAACTACTTTTAAGGTTTCCGGATACGCCCAGGTGCCGGAATTCAGTCTCGCAGGAGTTCTTCAGGTGCCAGTAAATCTGAGACTGGCGTACTTGAGCACCTTCAAATACCACCGGACTGAGCCAGGATTGAACCTGCCAAGTTGAGTTCAGAAGACTAGCGCCTCAGCCGTCTGAGCCACTCAACCTGGTTTGATGCAGCAGAAGCTTACGAGTTACCTTTCTAAGAAGTAGATCTTGGTGTAAATTACTTGTGTCCATTACGTGTGATGCCGGCCTCGTAGTGTAGAGGTAGCGTGCCTGGCCTCTTACCCGGAGGCCCCGGGTTCTATTCCCGGCCAGGTCAGGGATTTTTACCTAGACCTGAAGGCTGGTTCGAGGTCCACTCAGCCTACGTGATTAGAATCGAGGAGCTATCTGACTGTGAGATGGGGGCCCCGGTCTAGAAAGCCAAGAATAACGGCTGAGAGGATTCGTCGTGCTGACCACACGACACCTCGTAATCTGCAGGCCTTCGGGTTGAGCAGCGGTCACTTGGTAGGCCAAGGCCCTTCAAGGGCTGTAGTGCCATGGGGTTTGGTTTGGTATTACGTGTGATAACGTGTTTGTAATCCGTAAACGTGTTTTGTTCAATGCAAAGGAAATTTTCCTCAAGTATTTTTTTATATTTTTCGCACGATTTCCCGTGAACCCGGATTTTTGTTATCGTGGATCGGCTCCGGATCCAATTGATCCAACTTAACGAGATTCTACTGTACTTGAAAATAAAAGATAATTTTCTGAAAATTGTCATCACTTCGTCCCCTTCCCCTTGGAGGTCGTGCCCAGGATTCAAGAAGCATTGCAATATGGCTTGCTAAGATACAGAGCAAAACTATAAGGAATGTAATACCTAATAGGTTTTCTCTTCGATTTCAGCTGGGGATTTATCTAAGATACCATGCTGCGAACAGGTCAGTTGTTCCTTTTTTCTAACGTCTTAATGTCCACGGAGGCGTGTTCCATGTCGGTGGGGGATCGCAGTGGTAGAGCTGCAAGTGTAATGAAGTGACAAGAATTAAATCCAATGAAGCAGCCACCTCTACACACAAGAAAAACGTGCCAACGCTAACCTTGAATCGCTCTGTTTAACCACCACCCGCCAGTAGTAGGTAACTAACATACCCCACCCCTTCATTTGGTTGCTCAATGCATTAGCTGGATGGGGTGGAAGGAGGGGTGCTTCAGAAAGCAGAGGGCCGAGAATAACGCTATTGTTGCCGGCCGCCATATTGTTAAGTAGCGCCACCAGAAACAAGTGAAGAGCGTGGTCTCAACCATCTGTCGACCCACATTGAATGACGTAACGCATCAAGGCCTGGAAAGAAATTGCTCCGAGTTTCTGTAATTTCAACAGACGAGGAACATATTTCCCGTGTCGTACATGATTGCTCAGATAAATCTGTATTTTGAAAGACACATTGAATAAGTACATTACTAATGAACGGTGCACAGCAGTTTCCTACAACTACCAACAAGTGATCTAAATTAATTAGATTAGAAATACACATGAAATTAAACATTACGTAAATAGAAGAGCTTTTGATGAATACAAGCTTTCAGATAACATTACAATTCGTATTTGCATCGACATTTAATAAAATGCTTGTCTCAGAGACAGTGTTGATCGTTCCGCAGCGGAATCTCTTCCAGGTTGCATTTAAAAGCAGCGTGAAGCGTTAGTAATAATAATGATGTGTGGCCTCCGGAGAGGCGTGGCAGGGGAAGCAACCAATTATCGTTAAAATTCCCGACCCTGCCGGGAATAGAACTCGGAATCCTCGTGACCAAAGGCCAGCACGCTGACCACTTAGCCATGGAGCCGGGCGAAGTAAACTCGTGTCCTCATCCTGAAGTGGTGCAGCTCTTTTCAGGCACACCCCCAATGGAGGTGAGCTGCATGTACCATTTCAACCACGTACCAGCCCTCCTGCCAGTTTTAAATTTCTGGGTACGATGCGCATTGGTATTACCCAAATATCACTATAAAATTTGTCACAAATGGAACATAATAATTGCTTTTACACATATCAAGTGAAAAATCTGAGGCAAATTAAGAAATACCGTCACCGGGCGAGTTGGCCGTGCGCGTAGAGGCGCGCGGCTGTGAGCGTGCATCCGGGAGATAGTAGGTTCGAATCCCACTATCGGCAGCCCTGAAGATGGTTTTCCGTGGTTTCCCATTTCCACACCAGGCAAATGCTGGGGCTGTACCTTAATTAAGGCCACGGCCGCTTCCTTCCAACTCCTAGGCCTTTCCTATCCCATCGTCGCCATAAGACCTATCTGTGTCGGTGCGACGTAAAGCCCTTAGCAAAAAAATGAAAACATACTTAAGGCTTGTAGACAGGACTGGTTTATGTCGTACTCCGCTGCTGGTGCCGTCTTTTGTTACTTTCCTCAGGTCCAGGGCTAGCACCGTGGAATGGGAGGGCTATGTCTGTGGATTCTCATTTTATTTGTCCATTCGCTGCTGGTGCCGTCTTTTGTTACTTTCTTCAGGTCCAGGGCTAGCACCGTGGAATGGGAGGGCTATGTCTGTGGATTCTCATTTTATTTGTCCATTCGCTGCTGGTGCCGTCTTTTGTTACTTTCTTCAGGTCCAGGGCTAGCACCGTGGAATGGGAGTGCTATGTCTGTGGATTCTCATTATCTTTGCCCATATGACTAGAGCGGCAAGTTCAAACAGCAAAATGGAGGTCAACAGAAAAATAGCATGATCCCTGGACCAATAAATATTTTTATTTCTGTTCGAACGAAAGTAGCTCGATCCCTGGACCAATAAATCACTAGTCCACTGAATTTTTCTTATGTACATTGGCCATACCATTTTGTCGCCTATTAAATATTGCATATCGCTATACAATTCATGAAATGATGTCATTGACAAGTGAAGCAATGAAACGAAAGCAAAGAACTTCAGTGAACACAGATGTCACACACGAAATTGTTAAAAGTGTAAGACAAAAGACATACATGTGTCACTGTGAGCGCAACACCAAATGTACTTGTAAAGTGGTAAAGTACGTATACATAATATTCTCCAAAAATCAAATATTTCTTAATTTGCCGCAGATTTTTCACTTGATATATGTAAAAGCAATCATTATGTTCCATTTGTGACAAATTTTATAGTGATATATTTGGGTGATACCAATAAGCACTATACCCTAAATTTCTGACAGTACCGGGAATCGAACCCGGGCTCCCGAGGACGGCATTTAATAACACTAACCGTTACGCTACAGAGGCGGACAGCGTCAGTAAGAACTGTTAAGCAGTGTGCGTAGGATAATAACATAGTTAACTGAAAACAAATTTAAAGACATTCGTTAGAGCTCGTAGATTGGAGAGAAATTTTCTCTTGTTAGTGGTGCCTAGAAGTAATAGCCTATGTTTGAGAACTTCTGTCATATAGGATCTAGAAGTGTGCAAAAGAAGTACCATATATAAGGCTTTGGTCACTATAGAAAAAAGCAACTTATTTTGTGATTTCGATACATAAACTCTTCTCTATGGATCATAAATGCATCAGTTAAGTTAATAGTGTGCTTGATATTATTTATACAACACGGATTACCGAGCAAGTGGATGCGTGGTTTGGGTCACGTAGCTATTACTTTGCGTCCGGGAGATAGTGGGTTCCAACCCCACTGTCGGCAGCCCTGAAGATAGTTTTCCGTGGTTTCCCATTTTCACACCGGGTAAATGCTGTGGATGTACCTTAATTAAGGGCACGGCTGCTTCCTTCTCACTCCTAGCCATTTCCTATCCCATCATCGCCATAAGACCTATCTATCTGTGTCGCAGCGACGTAAAGCAAATTCTAGAAAGAAAAAAAAATTGTAGATTATGTATTCAAAATTAGTGTCGACAGACTGAAGAACAGCTGCAAATTGAGTTGAAACTGAAAAGAAATGGCCTCAGATATCACAGACTATTAATATTTGCATAGTTAATTATTCTTGTTCTTTTCCGACCCCGACGGTTATAGAGCACTCGAGGTCTTGAGAGTCTCATTTTCACGCCGTTCGTGGTCCTTGTCTTTCTTTGGCCGATACCTTCATTTTTCGAAGTGTCGGATCTCTTCCATTTTCTTCTCTGATTAGTGTTATATAAAGGATGGTTGCCTAGTTTTACTTCCTATTAAAACAATAATCACCACCACCTCAACCATCAGTCAGTCCGGCTTAAAGCCAGTAGAACGAAAACGTGAAAACTGAACCTTAGAGATGTGACTTTCGTGATGAAACTTGCACATGTATTGGCCGGGATTTAAACCGAGGCCAGCTTGACGAGAAGTCAGTTATTGTGCCCATACTGATAATTTTTAAAAAATGTAATTAGTTTTTACGTTCCACTGACTACATTTTCGGTTTTCGGAGACGCCGAGGTGTCGGGATTTTGTCTCGCAGGAGTTCTTTTACGTGCTAGTAAATCTACCGACACGAGGCCTTCAAATACCACCGGACTAAGCTGGGATCGAACCTGCCAAGATGGGCTCAGAAGGCCAGCGCTCTACCGTCCGAACTACTCAGCCCGACCACTCATACAGGAAACCGGAAATAAACTTTATTTTCGTACCCAGTGGTACCTCTCTACCTATATGGGCATGTTTCGGCAAACCTGGTTGTGTTCTGTATATGTCATTTGCTAATGGCCAATGCGCCCTGATTGTTTGCAATAGACATGTCTCTCCCCTCATGGCACACAATTGTGACAATACGGATGAGGGAACGTCAGATGTAGAATTAGCTCTCCTGGAAATAGTCTAATCTTCTTTAGTAAAGAAACGAACAAGTATAATTCTATGACGGCCTATGTACTCACCCCATTGTGGACACTGACGTACAGTACGGCTCATAATATTTAAAGAGGTGCAAATAAATTGACGTGAATGAGGTCAAGTACAAGATATAGCGGGAGATAGTGGATTCGAACCCCACTGTCGGCAGCCCTAAATATGGTTTTCCGTGCTTTCCCATTGTCACACTAGGCAAATGCTGTGGCTGTACCTTAATAAAGGCCACGGCCGAGAGTTTCCTATGCCATCGTCGGTACGACGTAAAGTCATTTGTAGAAATAAAAAAAAGTCTTGATGGAGAATGCAGTTCTTTCTTCGGACCACTTTGCGCCAGGTCCTCTCCTATTTCTCAAAGATCATTTTAATCCCATGCATCCAGGTCCTGAACTTACTTCGTTCTTGAATCAGTGTCTCAGAGACAACGGCCAGATCGTCCTTCACTGCAGTTACCCATGGAGTGGTACCTTTTCGAATCATGAGAAGACGAAGAATTCTTCGAGATATTCGGGTGTTAGGCATTCGAGAGATTATTCTTATTATTATGATTATGCCTGAGCCACTGGCTAAATGGTGCCATCTCAAAATATCTCTTCTTTCTTTCTTAATCCGTTTACCCTCAAGGGCTGGTTTTCCCTCGGGCTCACCGAGGGATCCCACCTCTACCGCATCATGGGCAGTGGCCTGGAGCATGAGACATTGGGTTGAGGAATACAACTGGGAGAGGACCAGTACCTAACCCAGGCGGGCCTCACCTGCTATGCTGAACAGGGGCCTTGTGAGGGCAGAGGAAGATTGGAAGGGATGGGCAAAGAAGAGGGAAGGAAGCGACCGTGGCCTTGAGTTAGTTACCATCCCGGCATTTGCCTGAAGGAGAAGTGGGAAACGACGAAAAACCACTCCGAGGATGACTGAGGTGGGAATCGAAACCCCTTCTACTTAGTTGACCTCCCGAGGCTGAGTGGACCCGGTTCCAGCCCCCGTACCACTTTTCAAATTTCGTGGCAGAGTCGGGAATCGAACCCGGGCCTCCGGGGGTGGCAGCTAATCACACTAACCACTACACCACAGAGGCAGACCTCAAAATATCTGATTCTCAAAATAATTGGAAACGGTATCAAAATATCAGAATATCTGCAAGAAATATGTAGTCCTAATAAATAAGTTACCGATTCTCAATATATCCGAGAAGTGTAGGTAGCTGCATAGGCGACAGGGGCTGTAAAAACAAACCATTTCTAATTTTACTACACTTGATGGATACGCATACATCGCTACAGCGAGGATGAATGTTTACTTTTATTCAGTTTATTTGGAAGATTTTTTGGACTAATTCGCCGACCAGTAGGTGGACCATCCACAAATGCCACTTGAGTTGTGGAACTGTCATCGAAAACGACACCAAACAAATAATGCCGTCTGATAAAACAACCTCATCCCCGCTTCAAGGAGTTGGTATCTTGTTTAAAAAAAGAAGCTGAAACATCTGATTTTCAATTAGCCAGGATGGATATGAATCTCGAAGAGAGTAAAGAAATATTGCATTTCACTCGAAAGAATCGAAAGGTCCACCACTAGATATGATGAAACTGGAGGCATCGAACAATTTTAAACTAGTGCCTTCTATTTCAACACACTTTATTTATACAAAATTACAGCCCGTGCACCTCTCAAGGTCTAAACTTACCGAGCTCGATAGCTGCAGTCGCTTAAGTGCGGCCAGTATCCAGTATTCGGGAGATAGTAGGTTCGAACCCCACTGTCGGCAGCCCTGAAAATGGTTTTCCGTGGTTTCCCATTTTCACACCAGGCAAATGCTGGGGCTGTACCTTAATTAAGGCCACGGCCACTTCCTTCCCACTCCTAGCCCTTTCCTGTCCCATCGTCGCCATAAGACCTATCTGTGTCGGTGCGATGTAAAACAACTAGCAAAAAAAAAAAAAAAAAAAAAAAAGGTCTAAACGTTGATTCATTCTTGGTAGTTCATTTGGTAAATTTATCGAGGAATTCGCTGTTAATAGGTAACATTTTGTGACGTCACTTCCGTTATACATTTTGTTGCGTCGCGTCACGCAAATTTTCGGATTACCCCCAATTCTAAGGCACATTCATGTCAAAATCTGGTAACCTTATGTTACTAGAGGAGTTAACCAGAAGCCACTAAAATATCCGGTTCGGCCGGCATTCGAATCCCGGTCTCTCTGAACCGAAGACCTTTATGTTCACATTCAGTGAATGAAGTAGACTTACAGTTTGCAAATATTTAAGAAAAGACTAGGTAAACAACAGGTAGGGAATCTGCCATCTGGGCGACCGCCCTAAATGCAGATCAGTGGTGAATGAATTTTTGAGAGCAATCTCTATCGCCAGCAAAATAGACTGAAGCGTGTGGCAACATTCTGATGAAAAGAATTGTATGTATTTTCATAATAATTGTTTGAAATAAAGAGTGAACTTATATTAAAAAGCAATAGCTGCATTTAAAAACAATGGGACGAACCCTAACTTCGCGTGGATTCTGGGCATCCGTGGGTCTTTTCATCCCCTGTCGTATATGTTTGTGCAGGGCCACCTCAAGACTGAGGTACCGTTTTTAGCAGAGGGCACGCAGTTCCTGGTTGGTGCTAACAATAAACCTTCTCGCTTATTTTTTGTATTCTTCTTCTTCTTCTTCTTCTTCTTCTTCTTCTTCTTCTTCTTCTTCTTCTTCTTCTTCTACCGCTGTTTTTCCCACACCTGTGGCGTTGCGGGTGCGAACTGCGTCGCACATGGCTATTTGGCCCTGTTTAACGGCCGGATGCCCTTCCTGACGCCAACACTGTATGGTGGGATGTAATCACTATTCGGTGTTTCTGTGGTGATTGGTAGTGTGGTATATTGTCTGAATATGATGACAGACACATACACTCCGTCCCCGAGCCAGAGGAATTAATCAGAAGCGATTAAAATCGCCGACTAGGCAAGAATCGTACCCGGGACCTTCTGAACCGAAGGCCAGTACGTTGACCATTCAGTCAACGAGTCGGACCGCTCATTTTTTGTTTTACTTTGTGTTTATTGTAATACTATATACATGCAGGTTGTTCTTAAACCGTATCACCAATGGAAATTCGGATATTTTGAGACTCGTCGTCCGGGTAGCAAACTGGCTCGTTAAACCTTCCATTGGAATTTGGATATTTTGAGACTCGAATGTTTTGAGACGACATGGGCTAAATGGTCAGAGCGTAGTGACCTTCCGGAACAGGATTTAATGTTAGTTCCATAGATGCGGTGAGTATCTAAATAAACACCATTCTTATTCTTATTCTTATTCTTATTCTTATTCTTATTCTTATTCTTATTCTTATTCTTATTCTTATTCTTATTCTTATTCTTATTCTTATTCTTATTCTTATTCTTATTCTGCTCCTTTGGTTCGGGAACTGGGTGTTTGTGCTGGTCCCAACATCCCTGCAAGTCATACACCACCCAACACAATCTTCCACACAATTACATGCAGTTTCCTATGCAGGGCGGATGCCGCCCATCAGGCTAAAAAATACCACACGAAATTATTATATTTTGATTATAAATTAGTACATTTTGATGATAAAATTTCTGTCATGAAAATTTCGTTACCATGAAGTGCCTTTATCACATACAATTTCTGTTTTAGAGGTAATGTATTATTATTATTATTATTATTATTATTATTATTATTATTATTATTATTATTATTATTATTATTATTATTATTATTTGTCGCTTGGGCCTAATGAGGACCACGATGCTCGTATTTTCACTTTATTTGGGCGTTCTGTTTACTCCTCTCGCAGTAGCCTACTCCTTCATTTTCTGGCTGTGAGCCAACTTTCTTTCCTCCGTCCACGTAAGTCTATTGGTCCCTGTATTCTTCTTACTAGAAAATGACGTAGAAAAATTCCCCGCTGGATTAGTTTACTGAAACTGTGGGTGGTTATGTGTGGACTCATGCGGGACCTCAGTTGTTCCAGATCCGATTTGACCGAAGAGATCCACTTGTTCCTGGATGCCTTTCCTCTACCTGCCAGAGTGAAGCTCCTGCTGGTAAGTCTGCAGGTGTTCATGCGGGTTAGGTGCCCATATATGTCCGACTCGTTGGCTGAATAGTCAGCGTACTGGCCTTCGGTTCAGAGAGTCCCGGGTTCGATTCCCGGCCGTATCGGGGATTTTAACCTTCATTGGTTAATTCCAATGGCCCGGGGGCTGGGTGTTTGTGCTGTCCCCAACATCCCTGCAACTCACACACCACACATAACACTATCCTCCACCACAATGACACGCAGTTACCTACACACGGCAGATGCCGCCCACCCTCGTCGGAGGGTCTGCCTTACAAGGGCTGCACTCGGCTAGAAATAGCCACACGAAATTTTATTTATTTAGGTGCTCATATGAGACCAGGCGCCTTTTTGTTATAGGGTCTACGCTTGACGATGTCTTCCTGATGTTCGTATAGATTATTATTATTATCATCATCATCATCAAATAAGAGACATGCTCCGATACGAACTGATATCACTTTTGTACGTTATTTTTGTCATATATTTGACCAAAAAGTGCTTTCAGGTAACTAACGGGGGACGTTCGAAGTTTCGCATACAATAACAAGAAGTAGAAAGAACTCCGAAACAAACTACTACACGGATGTTACCTTTATCCCCAGAGCACGCATAATTACCTAGTTTCATAAAAAATCAGAAATGGGAAAGTCACGAGTTCCCTTTTCCAGAGCAGGATTTAATGTTAGTTCCATAGATTAGGCGAGTATCTAAATAAACACCATTTGGTTGTTAAATTGGTCGAATTCTTTGAATATTCTTACTCTGTACTTATGACACGAAATAAGAAACCGCAATGGGAATATAAACAAACAGAACCCGCTTGTCGCAATATGATTAAACATATTTTCAATTTGCATGAGAATGCAGTTTCAGCGCAACCTGCTGTCAGCAGTGTTGTGTATAATCATGGGAAGACTGTACCATCAAACCCTGCCGCGTCATACAATATGGCATCTTCCATGTGTTCGGTGGATTGGCAAGTCGCCTCATTGAAAGAACCTGCTGAACAGCTGATCGGGTCCAGATGGGATTAGGGAAGCTGGGCTCTTTCCCCCGTACTTAGCATGAATGGCCAGAACAAGTTTTAATAGCGAGAGCGGGGACAAGCAGGCTTATGAACCGTAAAGCAGGCATTTAAACACCCACTGACTCAACCAGTCACGATTTAAAGAGTCTTCTATATGCACTTAGTTGCTACTGTATCTCGCAATGAAAGATGGTTTACGGTCTTCGCGTCAACAGATGTCTCTATGGTGTTATTCTTGATGTACAAAGCATTCACTACGGTTGTTAACAAGAACTTAACATGGTGAATTTATTTTACCTCAGACTACTTTGGAATAACTTCGTGACTCCATTATTCTCCCTTCTCCATTCGCCTCATATGACCCCACAACCAAAGAAGCCAGTTTATATGTACAGTTTCATTCGTCGAGATTATTCCTAACTTAGCGTTTACCTCCTTATTTCCAGTACCCCTCTGCCATTGTTCGTATCAGCAATCATTCTCGCTACATTCATGTCCATTACTTCCAATTTATGAATAAGATATCCGGCTTTCACTCCCGTAGAATAAAGTCGGTCTAGAAACAGACCGATGCAAAGATATAAAAAAATCACAGCAATAGAACCAATATTTTCGGTTATTCGGCCGTACGTGCGCGTGTGTATAGCGTTTCGTCCGGGGCGTGCGGTTTGGGCCTATCATTTGGACTAGCACACCTTAATAATAATAATAATAATAATAATAATAATAATAATAATAATAGTAATAATAATAATAATAATAATAATTGTACCGGGCCGCTAATTCAAACATTGCGCCAGTTGAAACTCCTCTACTGGAGGAAGCTTGAACTTTAACTTCCACATTAATGCTAAGATTTCTCAGAAGATGTCATTACTATAAATTTTGAAGAGTTCTGAACTGTGTCTTTTTCGATTTATTTTTGTTTTCTCTGTAGTAAGAAGTATGA